>NC_057701.1:2061545-2066545 GCF_014466175.1 Vespula pensylvanica | reverse complement strand
AATGATTTAATTTTGTCTTTATTAATTTCAATATTAAATATTAAATATTATATATTATATATATATATATTATATATGTGTGTGTGTGTATGTGCGTGTACAGTATATTGCTGTAATACAGTTAACCGGTTAAAATAAGACCCAATATATATATATATATATATATATATATACATTTTTTTCGTGATCTTATTGTTAACAGAAAAAAAAAAAAAAAAGAAAAAGAAAAATTATTATAACATTGCACTAATATTAATATTCACCGTTATTATCATGAATCCAGAAAAACAAATGGCCAGAGTATTCGAGAGAAATTGTATCAAAGCGATATAATTGAATACATTTTCAACGTAAATAGAAAAATTAATGATGCGTTCATGTGCATTGATCAATGATCTCAATCTATCTTTGCAAGATTCTCCTTTGATTATTTCCAATGAGATATCATCGAGTCTTTCACACATGATTTCTGCTTGTCCACCAAAATGTAGTATCTAAAACTGTGCTGAGTTGATCGATCGTTTTTTTTTTTTTTTTTTTCTTTTTCTTTTTCGATTGATCCCAAAACAGAGGTCGGCGAGCCTTAAAAAAAAAAGAGAGAAAAAGAAAAAGAAAAAAAAAAAATAATGGAAAATGATGGAAAAAAAAGGAAGAAAAAAAAATAAAAAAGATCACTCTAATCCGCCCCTGACTTCTGACAAAGGGTATTTGTCAACATACAGCAAGAGTAGTAGTAAATAAATAGTTGTAGTAAGAGAGAATGATGGTTTCTTAGCTTACCTTGAAGTCATTATTCTTCGCTTACCTTTTACATCATTATTCTACGTTTACTTTATCCTTACCCTGCATTTACTTTGCGTATTTCTTTCAAGTTTCTACGACTTTTAGTTGAAAATATATTTTTCCATACTAAGTGAAAGATGTGACTATTAATGATATAGAAATTATTTATCAATTGGTTATTGATTTAAAATAAGATTGATCTGATTCGTAAGAATTTGTTTATAAAAATTGTTTGTAACAAAATTGTTAATTGGTTATTAACAATATACTAGAAAAATAAGGAAATTTCTGCCCTTTAAAATGGCGTTTGTTTCAAGTCTCTAGGACTTTTAGTTCCGTAGATATTCCCATGTAAATGAAAGACGTTTACGTTGACCTACTAACCTACATAATTTCATTCATATTGACAAGTGACACACTAACCTATATAAATTCCAAGAATTTACGCATCCCAGCTGATCAAATTACTACTACTACTACTACTACTACTACTACTACTATTACTACAAACAGCTGTTACAGAAATTATGAATGAAAATCTTTCGAAGGCGATATTTTCGAAACGAAAAGTCGTAGAGACTTGAAACAAAAACCGTTTTCAAGGGTAAATAATCCTTTATTTATTTAAATATTTCAATAATATTGTTATAATAAAATAAATTTTTTAAATAATTTGTTGAAATCGAACTTTTTTTTTCTTTCGCAATAATGACATAACTACATATAATGAAACCATTTTAATTTTTATCGTAATTTATATAAATTTTAATTTGTTTATTCAAAATAAGAAATGAAGACGATTAATATCAATAATTGCCAACTTACGAACTTAAATAATTGAAAAATCGGATGATTTCTCAATAAGTCTACGTTTATTTTTCGTGTTTACCCTATTAACAACGTTAACTAAAATACTATTTATTTATTACTTCTACTATTTATTTACTATTTACTTACTACTAAATAATCTTATTAGATTTTAGTCGCATTACGTTTCTTAACAATATTTAAATTGAATCATCTCATACACTAATATTTCTACGTACATAAATTAATACTTTCTTCTTACAGAGAATATTTTATAATCTAATTAATGCATTAGAAAACATTTGATTTCGTTTAAAAAAAAAAAAAAAAAACAAACTTGATCTTCGCATGATCTTCGCCTTGTCCATCTATTAAAAAAAAAAAAAAAAAAAAGAAAAAGAAAAAAAAATAACAGAAAAATCCTCGAAAAATCGTTCAAATTAAAAAAAAAAAAATATTCTCAAAGCTTATACAATGAAACTGATGAGAACCTAATTAGAAAGTGCTGCTTTTCTTTTTTTTTTTTGGTTGTGTGCGAGAAAAAAATAGCAAACAAAAGAAATTGATCTAAATGTTAAATCCGACTGGCACAGTAACCAACAAGTTTTAAAAACTTTGTGTATTCGTGAAGCTCGTTTTGTCGACCTCTGTAATAAAGGAATTTCATTGAAACTTACCAAGGTCACGATCAGACCGTTCAACAGTCCGGAAGTCGAGGCAAATATTAATTCTTGAATAAATTGTAATATGGAAACTAGCTCGTAAATTGGTGATCTCATTGCATCGAAAGGAAATTCCATCTTAAGAACTGGTACTCTCTCAGGTGCGAAAATTACGGATATTGAAAAAAGAATCACTGTTGTTGAATATAAAATAATTGTACAGCTTGCGAAACGTTTAGATAGAATCACTTTGTTGTTCATTCTTTCACGATCATTTGTTTCCTCGTTGTTGTCGTAATCTTCTATTACCATTATTAAAATATCCTCGAAAGCTCTGTAGATCGAGTTAATAAAATTTTCATTAATCAATTTTTATAATTACGACGTTAACATCGATGAGAAAATCATAGAATTTATTTTTCAATATTATTTTCAAAATAACTTTTATATCAGCACGAAGAAATATTTTCTCGCTAGTTTTTTATTCGCAGAAAAAAAAAATCGTCGCTAGAGTTTAATTAATCTTGAAAACAAATTTCTTTTTTTCACACCGACACATTGCAATTTACTCGAAAATAATTTAGATTTCAGACTTTCGGACTTCAAAAAAAGAAAAAATAAATAAATATATATATACATATATATATATATATATACACACACAAAAAATTAAAAGATAAGAAAAATAAGAAGAAGAAGAAAATTAAACTAATCTCGCTTCTCATTTTTAACTTTTGCTATTAAAAATTTATAAACTTACCTATCATTGAACCAAAGTATGATAAGTTTAACAAACAGAAGACTATTAGACAACGTGATAGTCAAAGAATCCATGAGATCAGGCAGCTCGTCCGTTTTGATATGCATCACCACGTATACGTATTCGAAAAAAAGAACAAATATCATAGTTATCGTCCAAAGAATTCTATGGAATATAGCATAAGTATAATTCGGCCAGAGACCGATCAAACGTAAACCAAATTCGATAGGAGCACTTATAGATTTTTCGTTTAACATCTTGATCTCGATCTTTCACGCTTCTTTTCTTTCTTCTTCTTCCTCTAATATTTTTTCTTTTTTTTTTTTTCTTTTTTTTTTTTTTCTTTTATTTATCTTTCGTATTTTCCTCTCCGTTCGTGCTGCACTATAAGAATACTGATTACGACTAAGTGTCCTTCGCAAACAGAGAAGAATTTTTCTTTTTTTCTTTTCTTTTCCTTTTCCATCGTCGCAAGAAAGATTTATTTTTCATGAAACATGAATAATTTGTTATTCTCGACGTAAGAAATGAAAGAGAGAAAGAGAAAGAAAGAGAAAGAAAGAGAAATATATATATATATGTATGTGTATATATATATATATATATATATATATATATATATAAATAAGAAGACGAGAAGATCGTCCAAAGTTTTCGAAAATAGGTTTCTTCGCCTTCACCCTACTTACCCCTACCCACCTCCAACCTACTCTTTTGATCTCTTCGAAGCAATCAAAAGTTGTTTTCTTTAAATATTCAACGATCCTAGCTACCCTGAACGCACGCAATTTTTACAGAGTAAGATAATATCAGTGTACGTTGAGAACTGCAACAATGCACAGTGTTATAAGTACAGGTAGAAAAAGAAGTAATTCTTTTTTTATTTTTTATCTTTCTTTATTTTCTTTTATTTTATTTTATTTTATTTTATTTTATTTTATTTTATTTTATTTATTAATTTATTTATTATTATTATTTTTTTTTTTTTGTTAATTCAAAGAGCTTATACGAGACGTTAATTAAAATAAGACGTGAAAATGTTATCACACTATTGTTGATAATTTTTGCAAATGATCTCGATCTCAAATGAATCGATTGATCGATTATACACACTTTATATATTTGTATATTATTAATTAACTTGGACAGTTTAATTCTCTAATATAAGCATGAATAACGATGCGATTTGAATAATAATCATCGTCATCATAATAACTAATTACTCATTTAATTGTCTCCTTGTTAAATTTTTCAAGTGATTTTATATAAATATCGATGAATTTGCATTTTTCATCATAAAAGATTTCTACTCTAATTTCTTTCTCTCCATTCTTTTTTCTTTTTTTTTTTTTTTTCGAATTACAAAACTACAAGCGCAAAATAGTATGAGATTCTTGTAAAATGTAAAAACAGTACAAGATTAGATCGAAAAGTTCGGAACAAAGAATCAATTGATTTTTTTTATATCATTGAATTTTTTATATCATTCTCATACGTGAAATCAAATCATCGTCATCGTCATTGTTTATTGTTTCTTCATGGTTCGTTTATAAAATTGTTATATATTTCTTTCTTTTTTTTTCTCCCCCTGCCCCCTCCCCTTTTTTTCTTTTTCTTTTAAGACGACGTAAAAAAAGATTTTCAAAGGAATAGAAATACGAGGTTAGAGGATGAAACTAATCTTCTTCCCTTCAGCTGGTCCACCCTTGTTTTCGCCCTTTCATTCGAACCGAGGGATCCATGAAAGGCAACTCAAATCGAATTCGTAGTAATCCTCTTTCTATATATACATACACATATATATATACTTATATATGTATACATATATATATATATATCTGTCTCTTTCTTAATAGAACAAAAGGATCAAGTATTGCGCGAGATATGTCTATATATCTTATATACGAAGGGTCACAAATTATCGACACGTGGCTCTGTTCTTTAAAAGACAAGAAAGAAATTTTTTTTTCTTTCTTTCTTTTTTTTTT
>NC_057701.1:2055501-2061535 GCF_014466175.1 Vespula pensylvanica | reverse complement strand
TTTTTTTTGTTATAAATATGCCTATAAGCGATCGTTCATTTACTCTCAATTCCGAAAAAAAAAATCATTATAACGTTGCTATTGAAATATGTTTTTAATTAGTCGATCGAATTTTTTCCTCAAAAATCGCATAAAAACTTATTCTACGTATATAAAAACGATCTATACAATCATTAATTCGTTAAATCATTGACTCGACAAATGAATTTTTTTCTTTTTCTTTTTTTATTTGTTATACAAACTCCAGCTTTTTATTATGCTTGACCGATTAACTCGTAAACGAATTATTTATTTACAAATAATAAAATTCCTTCCCTCTGTTATTTTTATTATACTATAGAAATTCGTCTATGTAGAAACGATTCACATTTTTCGTACGTTTCACTCCCATCGTTATTGATTGTTCGTTCCGTCGACGAAGAGTTGATGAAACAAAAACAAAAAAAGCAAAATAAAAAAAAAATAAATAAAAAAGATCAAATTGATTTTGACATATAATAAAGATATCCAAAAAAAAAAAAAAAAAGAAAAAACTGAACAAACAAACAATAGTAATAATAATAGCAATAATAACAATAGTAATTAAAAAAAAAATAATAAAAAAGAAAAATAAAAGAGGAATTAATTGGAACAATTGGAATTTCGTTCGTTCGTGTACGTTCGTTCGTTTTGACAGTAGTTTAACAATTTACAAAAATCAATGTAGAAACGTTAATCTTCGAATGGAACACGGTTTATTGATCGGTCGTGTTCACATTCCATTATAAGCTGGACCACCACCACCCTCTGGTACAACCCAATTAATATTTTGACTGGGGTCTTTGATATCACAGGTTTTGCAGTGAATGCAATTTTGTGCATTGATCTGCAGCCTCTCGCCATCGCCATTTTCCATTGGAACGAACTCGTACACCCCTGCGAACGAATAAAACGTTATGATCAAAAAGAACAAGGAGAAATTTAAAAGAAAAAAAAAAAAAAAGGTAGAGAGACGAGAAAAAAAGGGGAAAAAAAAATTCATGCTATTATATAAACATGAGATACTATTTTGGAATTATATTGTATAAAGATCTTTTTTTTTTTTTTTTAATTTCTATTTGTTTATGTCTCATTTCTTTCTTTTTTTTTTTCTTTGTGTTATGATTGATTGATTGATTGATTGATTGATTGATTGATTGATTGGTTGATTGATTGATTGATTGATTGATTGAAAAATAATAATAAAATGAATAGAAATGTTCTATTATTAAATCTACCTATTTTCTAAGCTTTATCATAGTAAGGGTAGAAAAAATATTGAGGTTTATTTATAAGTGCAATATTAGATCAACCCAATAGAATGAGTGAGTGAGTGAGAGAGAAAGAGATAACTATGCTAAGATAATATAATAAAACTAGAACAATTCTAATTATGAAATATAATATTTATATAGAAAATATTTATATAGAAAGATTTATATGTATATCTTCAAGTTATTTATACAATATTATTATTAGTTTCTTTAATCATATAATATATATATATATATATATATTAAATTGATTCATATAAATAGTTTGCACTTTTTCGTATAATAGATATTTATTACAATTTTTATTAGAAAATATATATATATAAATCTAGAAAAAAAAAAAAGAACAAATAATTAACAACAAGAAATGGACTTTCAAATAAAAAAAATCAGTTTATACTCGTCAAGAAGAAAATATTTTAAACGAAATATTTTATGAAAAATGATGTAGAGATTGGACGTATCGTTGGATCGAAGATGGACAAAGAATTTTCGTATTCGAGGTTGTTGGCCCAGCCTATGTGCAGTGTGACCCTCGAATTTGGGGGTTGTGCTTGGTCGGGGGTTGTCTAGCCGAGCGGGGGTTGCCCGGGCGGTTCAGGTTCAAGGACGCTCCGGTCGATAAACTCCCGACTGGTTGTGGAGCTGGATAGAGAGCGAGGAGAGGGAAGAAAGTCCTGGAAAGGAGCTCAAGCCGGAAATGGAAGAGGTAAATGTAAAAGAGAGGGAGAGAGAGAGAGAGGAGAGAGAGAGGAGAGAGAGGAGAGAGAGAGAGAGAAAGAAAAAGGAAACTTTTGAATTTATTCAAGTCGTTCGATTCCAAAAGTTCTTCTTACAATCGTATTAAACGATTTCGAGTTTAAATCTGTAATTATCTTTGGAGGCCTGTTAATAGATATAAACGTAACTAAAGAAAGAGAAATAGGAAGAGGAAAAAATTATCAGAAAAAAGAAAGAAAATTCGATTGGAAAAAAGTTAAAAGTAGAATATCTAGGATGTGTTGTTACTTGTAATGTATTGATCAAAATACTTGATAAATTTGAATATTTAAAATATAAATGTTAAAATAAATGTTATATATTCGAACATGAAGAATGATGAATGGGAAGAATATTATGAGTGAAAAGAAAGGAGTATGATATAATAGTGGCTGTGTCAAAGGCCGCAATGCGGATTTCGCAGGATACGTTGCTCGACGAATGGTGAATTTAGTTACGCGAGCTTCGCGTTTATAGATTTGTCATACGTGTCAACGACAGGATGCATATTTCTTATAATTCTTTTTTTTTTCTGAGAATCTAATAGAGTAAAGGTAAATATATATGATTGACTTGATCTTCAAGTCTCCAGTATGTTAGTTTGTTGTGATGACATAACTTGTTTACGTACCAGCAGGACAAAATCGACCTTCAGGGCCATCGTATATCGTTAAATTTTGCTTTACTGGTATAGTATCGTCTGATAAAGTCAAATGTGGTGGTTGATCAGCTTCGTGATTTGTTCCGGTAAGAGCGACCGACGATAATAAATCGAATGATACCTCGTTATCTGGTTTCGGATATTCGATCGGTGTACATTTGGATGCAGGTTTTAGTTTGGAATAATCAGGTCCTAAAAAAAACGATAACGATAGACGGTAATAAGGTTATTTAACGCGTAAGTGTACGTGATATTTATATATATAAAAATTATTATATACGTTTTTTATATTAAAGTTTCTGTCGAATACCTCCATGAGAAAATGTCCATGGCTCTCTTCCACCGATCAACATTGAAAACCCAGAATACATCATTCCTCCGTAAAGGCCAAGATTCGTGTGAAAACTTGGTCTCATATTTCTAACAGCCTTTAATTCTTTGTATATCCAGCTGTTTTTTATTTTGTCAGAATACGTTTTTGGTTCGAGACCTTTGGTAGGCGAAGGATTCGTTTCTGCTTCTAGAATTGCTTCCACAGCGCTCTCTGCGGCCAACATACCACTCTTCATAGCGTTGTGAGTTCCTTTAATTTTAGGGACATTCAGAAAGCCTGCCGTACAGCCTACTAGACAACCACCAGGAAATTGAAGCTTTGGAATGGATTGAAATCCTCCTTCTACTAACGCTCTTGCACCGTAAGCTATCCTATTTGCATCGTAAGTGAAATTAGAAAAAAAACTTTGGTATTTAGAAATATATATTTATACTTATAATATGATTACCTCTTTCCTCCTTCGAAAGTTGGCCTAATACTAGGGTGTTGTTTGAATCTTTGAAATTCTTTGAATGGATGCAAATAAGGATTAGAGTAATCTAATCCCACTACAAAACCAACTGCAATGAGCGGTGTTTCTTCATCGAGATGATATAAAAATGATCCACCGTATGTATTCTTATCCAATGGCCAACCAACCGTGTGTTCTACCGTACCAGGTTTATGTTTCTTAGGATCAATCTCCCATATCTAAATAATATAATAAAAATTATTATTACTTAAGATTTTACATTAATTTTACAATTACAAAATTAAGATACTCACTTCTTTTAATCCTATACCATAACTTTGTGGTTCACAGTCTTTCCTTAGATTTAATTTCTTAGAAAGTTGTTTAGCAAGATGACCATGACAACCTTCGGCAAAAATTGTACACTTTGCGTGTAACTCCATACCCCTCTCAAAAGTTTCCTTTGGTGAACCATCTTTTGCAATTCCAACATCATTCGTTGCTACTCCTTTGACAGAACCATCTCCGTGATACAAAATTTCTGAGCCGGCATAACCAGGATATATTTCTACTCCTGCAGCTTCTGCTTGTTCTCCTAACCACGATACAACATGACCTAATCTGTGAAGAACCTATTTCTTTACAAATTTTTAAGAGACGCAAAAAAATTCGAATCTCATAGACGATATAAAACATATTTTTACCTAACTATATAATTTCCATGATTATACATGGGCATACCCTTTAAAATAGGTATCGATATCCTTCCCTTTTCAGTAAGAAAAGCAAATTTATCTTCGGTAACTGGTGTATTTAACGGTGCACCTAATTCCTTCCAATTTGGAAATAATTCATTCAAAGCGATTGGATCTAAACAAGCACCGCTGAGAATATGTCCTCCTACAGTTGCAGCCTTCTCTACTAGAGTAACTCTAAGTTCTTTTCCATTCTTTTCTGCTAGTTTTCGAGCTTGTATAGCAGCTGACATTCCTGCCGGACCTCCACCGACAACCAATATATCTGTCTCATCTACAAATCTTTCCATATTCGCATCTAAAAGATATATAAATGCTTATATAATTTTTCTGTAATAATAATCCATTTCTTTTTTAAAATAATCAAAATACCTTTCCATCTTGAATCCGTTTCTCTGGGTACTACCGTATAATGAGTTGTAATCTTTGGATATTTGGCATCTGAATAAGCACGCTGGAAGACCTGTTGTAATCTCTGCTGCACTACCAAAAAAAAAGCAAATCGTATCTTCGTGATTATATACACACCATATAATTATAAGTAGAAAATATTAATTATATAATCGTTCCAAAAAAAAAAGAATAGCACACAAACATTTAATCTTTGGCACTTAGCCGCCATGTTTGTATCAACCAATCAGAAGACAATGTATCGTCGCCATATTGTCTATTTAACCTTTTCATTGGTCGAAGTAAATACGTTCGGAGATATAACCTACTCGCGTACATGAAACGTCAGTAGTAAACAGACACGATAACGAAGTTAACCTCTTCAAGATTGAAATTCTTGTGACTTCTCGAAATATTTAAACGATAAAGTAATATTAATATATATGTGTATACTGTTAAGCGAATAAAACGTTATAATCTATTAGTTGCATAAGAGTTACGTTTAAAACAAGCATAAAAATAATGTACGATAAATTAATCTCGATCGATCAGTGGATCCTACTTAATAATCGACACCGATCAAAGTCCAATGTACTTTTGTATTACTTTTTGTTCTCATTATTTTAGAAAACACAAAGTATACAATAAGCTGTATTTATATATAAAAACATATTTCTTTCAAAAATATTTGATAAATTTATAATAAATATTAGCAAAATAAATATACCTAATATGTTACATGGGAAACATTTATCCATATGACATGTATAAATGATAATTTTGTTTTTCATGTAATAATTTTATTAACAAAAGAAAAAACGATAAAATCTCGACGAAGTAATAATCAACTTACCAATTTTTGAAGAACAAAATATAGAGAAGGCCATGTCTGCACACTGGCAAAGCACGGAAATAATTCGATATAAATAAATAACAATTTTAATAGACACAATAATGTGTCGTAAATAATCGTATATCAGATAAATCTAAGTATCGTACTTTTATTCTTTGCGATAGTACAATATCGTTTCTTCTTTACTACGATTACGTTTGTTAGCTGACACAATCTCGTAAGTAACAGACAAACAACGAACGATTTCGAAAGCCGACCAACACAACTATTGTCTATTCAGTCATATTTCATGAGAGAAATCGTCTGATCAACTTACCATCTTGAGCTTATAACGAGCTACGACATCTATCGAGACAAAAAGAAAAAAAGAAAATTTAGTTACCGACTGTCCTTATACATTCTTTTACTATTTTATTATATAGAAAATGTCTAAAACAAGCGAATCAAAATAACTCTTAAAAAGTAATTGAATTAAAAAGTAAGAAGAAAAAATATTCATGAAATACGAATTTTCGAGCGTCGGTATAACATTTCTCATA
>NC_057701.1:2045501-2050501 GCF_014466175.1 Vespula pensylvanica | reverse complement strand
ACGGTAGTATAAATTTCATATATCGATATATATCGTAAAGTTGGAAAACAATATTAGACAAAGTATACGTAAATGGAATATACGTATATACTACGTGAATTTATAAAATTTATTGAATTATCAATATTATGAGAATATCGAGATAAAATAATAGATCTATAAACGTTCTTACTTTTTTCGATTAGGATTCTTCATTTTATCGATCGAATCGTACGATAATTCTATTAATTGTCAGGATGATCGACAATGTGTAAGAACATTTTCTTTTTTTTTTTTTTTTTTTTCTTTCTTCCTTTTCTATTTTAAAGTATGAATAATACGTTTTCCACGTATAGAATGACATTGTCTTTGAATTGTTGAAGAAATTTTTTTTATGATCGTTAACGAATACTTCCTTGACTCGTTAAAAAACGTTCTAACTGCTTATCTATGGATACACGTGTATTAGTTTTTGCATATTACGTATTAGAAATATGTACCTAACGTTTCGTACACTTACATAAAATATTTCACATTTTTCAAGGACGAATCACCCACTTCTGCCACTTGTTATTTAAAATGTTAAAAAAAAAAAAAAGAACTATTATTACTTAGAAATCAATATTAATGAATAATTAAAATTAATGAAATTTTATTACGTAATAAAGTTATCAATAAATTATTAGAATGATTCTAAAGAGATTGATATCTTATTTTTAATTCTATATAAAAAAAAAAAAAAAAAAAAAAGAAAAGAAAAAGAAGGAATAATAATTCAGATATCGATTGATGAATAATTAAAATGAATTCAATTATCACGTATAAAGTCATGAATGTTATTAGAGTAATTGTTAACGAATTGATATCAACGTATCATAGAAAAGGATAACAATTAAGATATCGATTGATGAATAATTAAAATGAATTAAATTATCGTATATAGTTATGAATGTGTTATTAGAAAAACGAATTGATATTAATAATCCATAAAATAAGACTAATAATTATTAAGAAATCGATTAATGAATAATTAAAATGAATTCAATTATTACATATAAAGTGATGAATACGTTTTTAGAATAATATTCAACGGATTGGTATTAACATTTAATGAAAAAGGAATAAAAAAATTAAGAAATCGATCGATGAGTAATTAAAATGAATTTAATCGTTGTGTGTAAAGTGTTATCGATACGCTATTATAATTATTTTAAATATTTCGTAAAAATGAAATAATAATTGAGAAATCGATTAAAATCTAATAATTAAAATGAATTCGATTATTAGGAAAGTTGTTAAAAGAATTGTTATCAAGATTATAGGACGGGAAGATTTTTTTATTTGTTTAGAAAAAAGATAAGTAAAAATATAGTTATAAATTTTTTTTTTTTTTTTTTTTTTTTTTGAACGTGAACATTTATTTAAACGTAAGGGATCATCAGGAACGAATTAAAAAATTTTTATATCTCTTTAGAAATTCTTTATCTCCCGGTGGACATGCTTTTACAGTCTCTTCGCTTCTCTGCTTGCCACGTGTTACACGCTCGATGAGCACGTCTAAAAGATCTTTCAAGTATCTTCACAGAGTATGAAGAAGAGAGAGAGAGAGAGAGAGAGAGAGATAAATAGAAAGAGATAAAGATAAAGTTTATTACATAACGCATCGCATTTCTTATTTGAAAACGTTCATTAATAACAATGAATGTAAAGAATTTTCTTAAAATAATATTTATACAACTTCGAACCGATCTTTGCTTTTTCTTCTTCATTTTTTTTTTTTTTAAATCATTTTTTTTTTTCCTTTTTTTTTATCGTTCGTTTTTAAATATTTCACGTATCCGCGAAAGAAAAACAAAAAAGTTGGTAGAAGCAACAAACTTCCGACAAAGAATGAAACGAAACGAAACGAAACGAAATGATATGAAAACGCGTATGATGTATCTTTTTTCTACGTATTCAAAATATACTTTAGTAGTTCTTCTTTTCTTCTTCTACGAAGCACAAAAGAAGCGAAAGAAATAAAAGAAAAAGGAGAGAGAGAGAGAGAGAGAAGGAAAAAGGAGAGGAAAAAAAATACGGCGATGGAAATTACTCGTACAGTCTTTACTCATAAAGTTTGCCGACTCGTCTTTCTTTTCACGCGGTGTTTCTTCAAAAGAGAGGACTTCCAAGTCGACGACAACGACGACGATGATTATAAAATGAGCAAAAGAAAAGAAATATACGATGGCTACCGGAAAAGTTCCTCATGGAATTTGTACCGAAAAATTCAATACACTTTGAAATCTTTTCTTGAATCTTCTTTGAATCTTTTCTTGAAACAATTCTTAGTTAATTTCTTTTTAACAATGCTCTGTTAAAAATCAATCTTCTTTTTTTCTATACTGTATAAATATAATTCGATAAAACAAAAATAAGTAGTGAATCAAAATGGCGGAAAGAGTCTTTAGTATCCAATCAACGTTGTATGATCAACGTTATAAAACTTTTGTACTATCTTACTCGGTAAAAAAAAAAAAGAAAAGAAAAGGGAAAAAAAGAAAGAAAGAAAAAAAATCTGTTTAATACGAAGAGAAGCAATTTGCGAGTATAGAAATAAAGTAAGAAAATCGAGATTAGGAATAGCTCAAATAGCAGCATATCCCTTCGTGTTCTTTTAGCTCATAGAAAATGCTTAGCACGAGTATCGGAGGATGTGAAAGAACGATCACACTAATGACTCTCGTGTAGGTGATCTACGTAGATTTACGCGTACACATTTATGCTCGTAGCGCCGTGATGGCACGTTGAGTTAAACGTCGTCGTCGTCGTCGTCGTCGTCGACGACGACGAAGACGGAGAAGAAGAGGACGAAGAGGACGAAGACGGCAAAGTCCTTTTCTTTCTCGTCCTATTCGCCGACGGTCTTACAGGTGCCTCTCCAACACCCTAAGAGAATAAATTATGATCGAGCGCCGCTGACAAGATTATCGAACCTAACCTCAAAGCCTTTTCCTTCTTCTCTTCCTGAATTATTCTCCCTTTGGTTCCCCGTCCCCTCCCATCTTTGACATTTACTTCGTGACTTATCTTATTTAGCAAAAAATGTCAACTACGTTAAAGATAATTATGAATAATAATAATAATAATAATAATAATAATTCTGTTAGAAGAGTAATGATAGTAATATAATACAATAATTGCAGTAAGTAATACTATATATAATAATAATAATATTAATGATACTACAATTAAAACAATAACAAAAATGATAATACTAATAATAATAATAATGATTTCATTTCTAAAAAAGAAGAAAAAGAATAACTATTAACGATTGCGAACAGTTTCTATTTTGAATTAAAAAAGATTAAACAATGATACAATAATCAATTTTTAAGCAATAACAATAAATAAAAGGAATTGTTCTACGAAATAACGGATATCTAAGGCACGATCGATAATGACCCTAACGGTTACTCATTCGTGCTTCTAAAGTGAAATGAGAAACTACTTGCCAGATATGTGTCTAGTACCGAATGATATGGCGCCATTATTGGCGCCTTTATTGGCGCCATTTTAATTATTTAAAAGAGGCTACTTTTGAAAAAACGCGCGTGATTTAAAATATTTATGAACGAAATTAATAAGAGAATATAATACATTACTTACGTTGATGATACATTTTTTAAAAAGATCGAAATTGGAAACACAAACACACACATATATAAAACAATAAGTATGTAATAAATAAGATCAAATAAGATATACGTAGAATGATCGTGAGACGTATTTCACGCCATGGAAGAGAAAACGCTTGCAAGTTCCTTTTACTAATACAAAAATACTTGATATATATGTTTATATATATATATATATATATATACGGATATGGTATAGATGTAGGATTCGATTCGATTCGTCCGTATTCTTTCTTTTTCTATCTCTCTGTCTCTCATTCTTTCTCTACAAGGCACGATTCGTGTGTACCGTGAAAGCGACATTACGCTGTATCCTTCCTTCCCTTATCTCAAAATTATCTTGAACACGCTCTCGACGATTCCTTCATTTTTTCTCCTCTCTCCCTTTTTATTATTTCTTTTTTCTTTTTTCTTTGTCATACATATGTATAAATATATGCGTATATACATACGTACTATACGTACGTTTGTATGTATATATGCGTATATCTGTCGATCGGAAAATTTACGTGCTTTCGTATAGTTAAAAAAAAAATGTTTAGTCGATACGATCATTCATTCAGTTAGAATGAATAAGAAGAGAAATACGTGTACGAATAGACACGTAAAAAATGTAAAATATATACATATAATATAATAATAAAAAAAAGAAAGATTACAAATCTTTCGGACTAACAATCTCATCGTAACGTTTTTGTAAAAGTCGATAACTATGAGAAATTTCTAAATCGACGATTGTTCGATAAAGAAATAAATGGAAAATTAACGAATAGGAAGAGAGAGAGAGAGAGAGAGAGAGAGAGAGAGAGAGAGAGAGAGAGAGAACAGAGAGGTGAGAGAAACCTTGCGGGAAATTCAAATGCAAAGATCGAGAGATCTATGCTGTTGGCATAGCCAATTAATTCGTTCTTGGATTCGTTCGTTCGAATCGAA
Source organism: Vespula pensylvanica (assembly GCF_014466175.1). NCBI lineage: Eukaryota > Metazoa > Arthropoda > Insecta > Hymenoptera > Vespidae > Vespula > Vespula pensylvanica. The sequence goes on along the minus strand of NC_057701.1, from coordinate 2,045,909 downwards.
AAAGATTTCTATCGGCGATTGTTCGATGGAACAAAGAAAAAAGAGAAAAAAAAAAAGAAAAAGAAAACGAAAGGGATAATAATAAAACGATAAAAAAAAAGCTTGATAGGAAATCAATCAATCAATCAATTAATTAATTAATTAAATGAAACGGAAAAAAATTGGTGAATTTTTTGCTCGGACACTAATTTCGTGGTAGACATACGAAAAGAAAAGAAAAACAAAAGAGAGAGAAAAAAAAAGAAAAAGAAAAAGTGATTATGATTAATACAGACCCGAGACGTAAACTCGCGAAGGAAGGCAACGACTTCTAAGACAAGTGCTGAACTTAAGGATGCTGGGTGCTCAGCAAAAAATGTTGCCTCTGCCGGATGCAGCTTAGAGAAGAGAGAGAGAGAGAGAGAGAGA
>NC_057701.1:2042124-2045369 GCF_014466175.1 Vespula pensylvanica | reverse complement strand
TCTCTCTCTCTCTCTCTCTCTCTGTCTCTGTCTCTGTCTCTGTCTCTGTCTCACTCTCTGTCTGTCTCTCTTTTACGTATGCATGTCACGTGAAGTGCATTCCCGTTGCACCCCGCAATAACATGGGGTGGGTGTTAACCGAAAAATCGAGCAACTCGTGGCCACCGTCTGGAATTTTTATACAGTATCCGATTATTATGGCAGCAGACCGACATTCTTGATATACGAATTAAAATTCTCATGAAATTTATTATGAATTAATTATAATATATATTGTTGTTTAATATTACATTCTCATAATCTCATCAGCTTGAAAATATTCCATACGCGTTTGCCCATCGGAACTCTTCAAAACACAAAGTTTTCAAAACTAAGTTTTACTTGTTTGTTAGCAAGAAGGAAAAAGAAAAGTTCGTAATTAGTTTTACAAGATGTACGAAACAAGGTGTAACGAAAACGAATGAATAAAATATTAATGAATGTGCCTATAAAAAGAAGATATTTTTATGTGAGAGACATTTTGTTAGGTACTCGAGATAAAAGACAAAAAAAAAGAGATAGATAGAGAGAGAGAGAGAAAGAAAGAGAAAGAGAAAGAAAGGAAGAACTTTCGTCGGTTCTTCAGTATTACCTCTCCCCCCAAAAAAAAAAAAAGAAAAAATAAAAAGTAGTGTTACGCTTTGAAGCCACTTAATGGGACAATACGATTTCGAAAGGTTTCTGGCAAATTACTGTGAACGAAGAGATACTCGATCAAAGAAGTTTTGTTACTTGTAACAAATCGAATGTATCTGCACACCTTTTGTTGTCACCTATAGAATGTGATACCCTCTTCCTTTCTGTCTCTTTATCTCTATCTCTCTATCTATCTCTCTTCGTCTCTTCCTTTCTTCTTTTCTCACATATGTACACAAACAAAAGGATAGACAGGGACAGACAGAGACAGAGAGAGAGAGAGAGAGTGTGGTCCTCTTTTACTACACACCGTTACATCGTCAACTCGTTTTCTGTTCCTTTGGTATTCTTTTTTCTTTGCGTCGGCTCGTTTCGATCGAATTCTTCGAAGAAATAACCTTCTCCAACTTCCTGGAGAAAAGAAGCTAAACGGAATCGTAACGGATCGAGCCACCTTGATGATATTACTTTTGAGCGGAAACGTCGAAGATAGATAGATAAAGTAACGAACAAAAGTATCGTTGCTTTTTCTTCTTCACCCAACACCCCACTCCACCTCCTCCTAACCCCTCCATTAATAAGAGAATACAAAAAGCGAAATAATACAAAAAGAAAAAGAAAAAAAAAAAAATAGATCTATGATACTTTTTAGTTTTTCTAATGGAACAAAAATGATTATCTAAAATTCTAACAGGAGATGGAGATTATTAAGAAAGAGAAAATTTATTGTCCTTTGAAAAAAAAAAAAAGAAAAAAAGTATAGGAACGAACAATTACATTTCCAGAAAGAAGATACGGTCCTCTTCTTTCTCTTTCTCTCTTTCTCTCTTTTTCTTTTTCTTCTTTCTTTCTTTTCTTTTTTTTTTTTTCATTCTCCAACATTCCAGAAAAAGAAACAAAAAAATGGAGAAACCTGGTCAGCAGCATTCTGATCGTCGGATTTCAGTCTCAAATGTGTCTTTCTCTCTTTCTCTATCTCTCTTTTCCCCTTTCTTCGCGTGGGTTTTTTAGTAAAGCGTAGGCGTATTATAGCTCGCGGGGCCCCAGCTGCATTTGTAAATCCCAGTCCAGCAGTTGGTGGAGGTGAAATATACAATTACTTACGTGGATAGAAGTAGGGTATATATATAGGGGTATGTATATATGTAGAACTATATATATATATATGTAATGTGCATAACTGATGCCAGAGAGACATGTGAAAGCATTGAACGAGACAGCATGGAACGTACGTACGTATGTGTATATTTTATATATATATATATATATATATATGTGTGAAAGAGTGAGAAAGAAATATAAAGAAAGAGTATTCCTCTTTTTCCGTCTCTGTCTTTCTCTCTTTCCTCTATACTTTGAAACAGGTTGCTTTTGTCGTATTGCCTTGTTCTTATTGTTGTGTCGTGTTGTGTTATGTCGTGTCGTGTCGTGTCGTTGTATGGACGAAAACGTGTCTGGTTTATGTGCTCGGAACTCTGATCTTCGTTCGACTTGCGAGAGGACGCCATTGAACTTGATTTTCCCAAGTTGCGTTGCACGTGCGGTAACTTTATAAGGAGACGAAGAGGATAGTATAGTCCGTGTACGTATACGATCTTACGTATTTATTTCCATCTAATGAAACACCTTACTTACACGCGAAAACGTTCGATTCGATGAATTTTCTTTCTGATGAAAATAGAAAAAGGGAAGGTCTATCTTAGGTTTAGTTATTCATTTATCTTTCTTTTTTAATTTTATGTCAATTTAAGTGCGTGAAAATTATGAAATACTTTAGGAAATGGATATTTATTTGTTTAAAATGGATAACATAGTTTAACTGTTACGTATGTAAACGTATATTTGTATGTGTGTGTCTCTCTCTGTGTGTCTGTGTATAAGATTGAAAAAGAAAAAGAAACACTGAATCATACGTACAAAGAACGATAAAACGCAGAGTTCTTTAGCGCGTTCTCCAACATGTTATACTTGTAATAATCTCGTGAAAATCACGTTTTCGTTCGTAGTTAACAACTTTGTTTTATAAGAGATACGCACAACTTCGCAAAGTATTCCGTTTCTTTTTTCTTTTTCTTTTTCTTTTTTTTTTTCACTCGTTTCTTTCACTCGTTCGTATCTATTCAATGAACTACATAGCAATCTGATAAGATTACGAATATATCTTTATCGACTCGCTAAGAAACATTCTTTCACTCTTGTGCGAAAAGTAGGTTTACTCTTTGTTAATTTTACTTTATTATTTGGGACACCAAGAGAAACAATAGCGAAGGATATATATATATATACATATGTGATATATTTTATATATTACTTATTTATCTTTTTATATCCATATCGTAATTATTTTATATACCTTTCATTTGCGATATATATTTATCTAGATTTTATTACATAAAAGAATCGAGTTGTTTGCGAAGATTTATAACTATACTTTTTTTCTTATTACACAAATTGGGGCTGAAAACTTTTTAACGGGCCTTGTAAAAAAAAAAAAAAAAAAAAAAAAAAAAAAAAGATCCACGTAATATTGCGAAAGAGTAATCCTGTCTCTTACACGCGCTCACACGCAC
>NC_057701.1:2027124-2037124 GCF_014466175.1 Vespula pensylvanica | reverse complement strand
GAGATACAAAAACATTTATGTAATAATATTCGTAACAAGGTATATAGAGAAGAAATTTCTCTCTCCGTCGCGGCCGCTTTTGCGATGAGAACGTTCATATTACCTCCGTTATATCACGACTATGTTTCACGTAGTAATATAAATAGCTCGCGTTACGTCTATCGATGCGCTATTTCTAACCGGTGTCACTGTCGCCGGGACGAGTTAGAAAGACTAATATGGAAGAAAGTTCCCTGTTTTTTTTTTTTCTATTTTTTTATTTTATTTTTTTGAATTTTTTATTTTTATTTTTATTGCGTTACATTCTATTTTAATCTACTTATCACGTTATTACGTTACGCGATTTAACACAAAAAGAAAAAAAAAAATATATATATATATATATATATATGTAAGTAGGTAAATGTAAAAATTAAATCGTGTTAACGAATCTAGATCGATTAGTAGTGAGAGTTTCTCACAGACATTTTTTTTCTACTATACTGTTCATTCATTTTATACGAATATAACAATGAACGTAATTGTACACTCGTAAAATAGAAAATAGAGAACTTTTTTTTTATTCGTCTCTAACGAACGAATCTTAATCGATCGATCATGATTAGATTAGGGATATTAATTGTTCTAAGAAAAACTTTGTTATAATATTTATTTTACGATATTTTTTTTCTCTTTTCTTTTTTCTTGAAACTTTTGTGAGAGAGAGAGAAAAAGCTACCGATCGAAATGATTTCAATGACTTGTTAAAAACTATCCTTCTCTCTTTCTTTTCTTTCTTTCTATTTCTATTTCTATTCAAGGTATTACTTCGAACTCTCTTTCTGGACGAGCGGAGCACAGGGGTCTGAGTCTGAAAATCGTTAGAAATGCATTCGCGTGAGCATCGTCACGCGCGTGACCGACGACAGACCGCGTTTGTTCCACGCCAAACGTTTATGTTATTCCCTTTTGCCCACCCTCCTAAACCAGTCGTTCTTGCTTTCTCCACCGGAACGAACTTGTTTATTTCCGTCTCGTACATACCTATATACGTGTATGTGTATGTGTGTATATATATATATATATACTCTGCAAGTTTCAATTTCTATTATTATCCTTTTTTCACATTATTTCTTGCTTTCTTAAATAAATTATTTTGAAGTAAAATAAAAAAAGAAAAAGAAAGGACGAATTTAATTATGATATTGAATGTAATTTGTATATGTAATGTAAAATAAATCATTTGATAGAGAGACAAAATGTAACATATGATTTATTATTATTATTATTATTATTAATATTATTAGAAAATGATGACGTGTGAAGTATGAAAAAATAAAAATTAAAAAATAGAAAAATTATCACTTTCTATTGTATCATCACGGTAAATTCACTTGGTCTTGTTTTTTAATTAACACATAAGATCTAAGGAGATATAACACTCGCAATTAGATCAATAGAATATACATATTATTCTGTAGATCTTTGTAATATCGATATAGATAGTATATTCTCTCTCGTTCTCTCTCTCTAAATCTCTAAATCTCTTTCAATGAACTTTTCGATCCTCACCTTTGATCTTCTCGTTAATCTCTTTCTTTCTCTCTTTAAAACACATTTCAAATTACATAATCGAATCGTACCGAATACATAAATGAACAAGTATAACATCAAACGGAATGTCAATGAAATAATTTGAAAATTGTGTGATCGTGTTAAATGCATTGATACAATTATTTCAAAATTTGCAAATAATTTTATATATATATATATAATATAAATTTTATAATTTCGATAAAAAAATAATTTATATATATGTACGTATATGTAGAAAATTATTTTACAAATCGATTGAATGAAATATATATACATATATATATATATATATATATATATATATAAAATATATGTAATGATTTATTAGACGATAGTAGTGTTGAAATAAATCATTGAGTGACTCGTGGGTAGTTAATAAGATCGAACGGAAGCCGTGCCCTTTAAAAACATAGTAGGGGAAAAAGCAGGAACCATGAACTCACTAAAGAGAGAGAGAGAGAGAGAAAGAGAGGGAGAAGGATAAATGTATCTCTCACGTGGGAGATTAAACGACCAATTGGCTCTATCCTTTCGATACGGACGCGCACGTGACACAAACGTCCGACTTCGCTAACTGGATCGATAGATCTCGATCTATACTTCTATCGTTCGAACGTTTCGTAACTTATTTAGCCAATTAACGAATCCATTTTAATTAACAAGCCAAATCGTGTATTCGTTTGTTCCAATATACACGTACGTATGTAAGTGTATGCGTGTGTGTCAATTTTAAGATTTTTTTATTATTTATAATATATCGTTTAATAATAGTTTATAATTAATCGTACAATACGTACCTATATCTAAACGTATGATATTCGCATATTAATAATAATAATTGTTCAATTAAAATTTTATTGAATTTATCAATGAAATATATATTTGAAGTATATATTCTGATATTCGTTTTTATGACAATTGTTTAATTAATCGATATTGTTCTATTAATTATAAATATTAAGAATGGAAGAAAAAAGTGTAAGAAATATATATATATATATATTATCTTATTTGAATTATAATATATCGAAATTATATATCGATTATGATTCGTTGAAGTAAAACTAACAGAAATTAATGATTACACGTATACACACATACGTACACGTATATATGATTGATTTGATGAATTGGTGTAAAAGGGTTCTTTTTTCTTTCTTTTTTTTTTTTTTTTTTTTTTTTAAATATTAGAATTAGAAAGACGACCATGAAAGTATTCATGTGATTTTAGTTATACATATTATATTAGTTCGTTACGCTTAAGAATTCATTAAATGCAAGCATATAGTATAGCCTTAACCTTGCATGCATGGATCGTATGTTTAAACGTAAGGACGGACACAAAACAAGCTTTTATACTCGAGGCTGGTTAGTTTATCATTCTCCGTTATGTATATTGTGTAGTATAAGAACATGCGTCTAATCTAGAAATCAATGTATTATCATAATTATTAACTATTATCGCGTTCGAGAGATCGAACGGCACTCAAAGAGAGATCCAATTAAATTTTACTGCACGATTGATTTTATCTACTGTTAAGAATAATAATAATAATAATAATTATTATTATTATTATTATTATTGATGTTGTTATTGTTGTTGTCATTATTGTTGGTATTATTATTATTATTATTTCATTAAAATTTCTAATTCTTTTATTATCATCGGCGATATATTATTATTGTCTTTTTATCTTTTTTGTTATATGATAAAAAAGAGAACGAGACAGAGAGAGAGAGAGAGAAAGAGAGAGAGAGAGAGAGAGAGGTTAAATGATCATTTAATTAATGATCCAATAAACAATTTATACTTAACGAAAGATTAATGATCGAACGATCCAAATTCGATTAGTTATATGGTAAATATGAATACGCAATTTGTAGCTTAGTAAAAGGGAAAGTATATTCGTATCACACGCACATATATATATATATACAAACATTTATATACATACATACATACATACATACATATATATATGTATACGTATATGTACATAGATTTATATTCGATTATGTTCGTTTTGTAAACTTTCTCTTTGACTGAAATACCTGATGAAAACTTCCGTTCGTCGAAAATTCAATAAATTCTTTATTTTGTATATATATATATATATATATATATAAGTATGTATGTATGTATGTATATATGTATCTAATATATATTCAAAGAAATTTTGAAAGATACCAGTAGGCTCCAAATCCTTGAAGAAGAAACAAATCCCTTGGGATGAAACACTTTGGAGAATAAACGTTCGTTATATTCGTCTGTTCCAATGCTTTTTTTTTTCCTTCTTTTTCTTTTTTCTTCACTTTCCTTTTTTTTGTCATTAGGAAAAAACATTAGACGCCACGGTGTGCTCTTTCATCTCTTACGAAAGGGTGAAAGAAATTCTGCGAGAAATGAATACACGATTTTAACAGTGGCACACGAAATAGAAACATTTACGATATCGTATATGTATACGTCAAGTTTTCTTTCTTTTTTTTTCTTTTTTTTTTTTTTTTCTTTTTTCTTTTTGCTTTTCTTATCTTCCATGAAACGAAAATAATCGAAAATAGTCTCTAAATAGGTTAAATCTAATGTTTTATGGCTATTCTAAAATAATGCTTCGTTATTTCTCTCTATCTGATTCATATTTTTATATATAGATTATATACATACATACATATATATATATATATATGTACGATATCTGACAAATCATTGAAAATATTATAACAAAACATTTATCGATTTTACAATTAATCATTTATTAAGAGTATTACATTTAAAGATTTATACAAAAGAATTCGCAATGAATCTTGTTATCGAAATCATTAGAATTGATCATCGATCGTAAACATTAGAATCAATTATTTATCGAAAACATTAAGATTGAAAGATTTATTCGAAGCGTTAAAATGCGAAATATTTATTTGAAACTTTAAAATAAATTTTGTCATTGAAAGCATTAAAATCAATAAAATTTGTTAAAACCTATATAATTAATCGCTTATGATGACGAGTCGAATTTAAAATTAAACATTTATAAAAACTTGTAATAAGTCTCTCATCGAAGGTATTCGACATGAGAAATGCATCATTTTCTAACGTTTACGATATTTCTTCATGATCGATCAATGATCTATAACTTCCTTTCTCTCCCATTCCCATTCATTCTCTCTCTCTCTCTCTCTCTCTCTCTCTCTTTCTATTTATATCATATATGAAATTTTACATAAATAATATGAAAAGTTTTCTTTGAGAAGATAAATTCGAGATAATCGTGACAGGAAGATTTATTATATCCTTGAAATGATTTGTTAAAATTTTCTCTATAAAATGTACCTAACTATGTACACCCATGAATACGAGTCCCATATAGGATAAGGAGATACACGACTTCTCACTATACAATCTCGTATTTCTAATTCCAAAGAGAAAATGATTTTTGAGTAACTCTTTTTCGATGCTCTCGGGACGTCTACTTCTAAACAAGGAAGGCAGATCGTACCATTACGATTTATATATATACATATATATAGTGTGTATATGTGTATCTATATACGTGTATGTATGTTCTTTCGTCCTTATGGGATAGATCGGTATTCTATGGATCATTTCTTCCGTGATCATCCTTATAAGAGATTATTTATGTATGTGCGATACTAAGCTTCGACAAGCTTAGAAAATAACATACGTTATGTTTGCACAATCTAATGTTAACTAGTATTACGGAATCGTTTTTTTCTTCTATTTTTCTTTCTTTTTTTTTTTTCTATGTATATATAGTTATTTCATCCTGTCGAACTTACGTTGAAATCGATTGATTTGTTTTTTGACATTGTGATTAGAATTATCGATCGTAAATATATTATTTGTAAAAGAAATATATATAATATATAATATAAAATAAATAAAAAAATAAATAAAATATATATATATATATATGTAATGAATGATAGATACGATGTTTGTTTTAATCTATTATAATGTAATTAAAGTGTTCGAAAAAACTGTCGTTTTTTTTTTTTTTAAACGATTATTAGAAACGTTTGATTAAACGTTTAGAAAAAGATTTTTATTATCTGCTAATTATATGTTTGTTTGAGATAATTAATTGTTTATTATTGTACACTTCGGAAAATCAATTTGATTTGTCTTTCAGCATTGCGATTAGAATTGCAATAATAATTAAAACAAGTGGTATCACTTAGCGTTACAAACCGGTGGATACAAATTTCAATCTAAATTGCAAGCAGCTGTTCTCGCGATAAAATGCGCCGTCGCGTACGTGACGCGATTCTCGTGAGATTTCTCTTCGAGTTCAACTATGATAGATCCTATTGATATTTACTAGCTTAGGAAATCATCGAGCTAAAGAAAACATTTCCGTTTAATATTAATACAAATTTCATTTCATTCAATATTAATTTTTATTTCATAGTAAACAGAGAGAATTAATTTCGATCAAAGAGAGAGAGAGAGAGAGAGAGAGAGAGAATTGAAGGTGCATAAAATAAAAAATAAATAAATAAATAAATAAATAAAAAAATGGAGAAGAGATAAAATAGAAAAAGAGATAGATAGAAAAGAAAGAAAATCAAATAGAAATAGAAATAGATGGATAAATAAATAAATAGATAGGTAGATCGGATCGGATCGGATCGGATCGATTTGTCATATATATCGGCACGTGAGTGAATATATATATATATATATATATATACATATATATTATGAATGACTACGTGAACAGGCGCATAAACACATACACACATACACACATGTATGTATATACTCCATACACATAGAAACATATAAGTATTTCTCTCGAGAGTTAAAAGGCACACGTGGGAGGTGAAATAAATGGTGACTCGGTTCGGTTCGTGCACAGTGCCGTAACACACGGTAAACAAACTCGATTCTAACGTTTGGTCGAATTAAAAAAGAAAAGAAAAAAAAAAAAAAAAGATAAAAGCATTTATTTGTATCGGTTAAGAAACCTGTTAAGTTTCCTAAGTTAGAGATTATCGATCGATCGATCGATCGATAGAATGAACGATCGATCGATAGAATGAACGAATGAACGAACCAACTTTTCGATTTTACTATCGCCCACTTGTATAGTTCTACCCACTTTTCGTCGGATCTCTGTTGATCTCGTTCCTGTTCCTTATATACAATCGATCATGTTCGATCTATCGCAATTATTCTTGCTAGGATGAATATTTTTTCATTTCTTTTTTCTCTTTTTTTTTTACGAGAATTAACTAACTACCTACCCATCTACACATACATACATACATACATACATACATACATACATACATACATACATACATGCATACATACATACATTCATGCATACATACATACATACATGCATACATACATGCATACATACATGCATACATACATGCATACATACATGCATACATACATGCATACATACATACATTCATACATACATTCATACATACATTTCTTTTATATATATGTATGTATGTATATATGTATGTATATATAAGAAATATTATAAAAAGAGAAATTAAACGAACGTTTGTCCTTGTCGTAGTTGAATATGGGGGGTTACGGCACTGCGTGATGCAACCTAGTCGTGGGTGCAATGACAGTAAAGCAGGAGCAGGAGGAGCAGGAGCAACAGCAGCACCAGCTCCAGCAGCTGATCGTAATAGTTGTCGCAAAGAAAACTATAGTTCATCTCTTAGTCCCTTGTCGTCGTCGTCTCTCGCTGCTGTTGCCTGTCAGAGAACCGTCGATCTGCGGACTCGTTTCAGACCGGTTCTCTTCTCTCTAAGAGAGAGAGAGAGAGAGAGACTGAAAGAAAGAGAGAGAAAGAGAGAAAGAGAGAGAAAGAGAGAAAGAGATAGAGATAGAGTACATACACAGAAGAAGAGAGAAAGAGAAAGAGAGAGAGAGAGAGAGAAAAGTGCCGTGGCAAAACGAGACCGCACCCCGTTGGTCCAGAACGTTATTTCCGTCGTGCACGTGAATCCTCTTTCTAAGTTACGAACGAAGATCTAAAGATCTTTCAGTGTATCAGCATCCCCGTTACAATTCGTTCGTCATGTTTTAAGAAGTTCGGGAAGATAATTAGAAGAGATTCTGAACGAGGAATAAATACACGGTAATTACTTTGATATATCTTTTTCTTTCTCTTCTTTTTTTTCTTTTCTTGTTTCTTATTTCTTTTTTATCTTTTTTTTCATTTGATGAATTTGAAATTATTTGTATTCGAGATATGCATCTTTTTTTTCTTCTTTTTCTTTATATATATATATATAATGTATTCTCGTATTACTGGAAAGTAATCGATTAACAACGAAGATGCAGAAGAAAAAAATGAATCACAATTTCATTACGATATTATATTATATAATACGATTTTAATGAAATATTTGAATAACATATCGTTTTGCTAATGAGTAAATAATTAATCGTATCGAATAAACTCGAGACGCGCGACAAGATCGTAGGCGTCGGTCTCAAGGTTTAAAAAATAACAAAAAAAGAAAAAAAGAAAAAACAAAACGGGCAACGCAATCTTTCGATATTGTTCTCTGTTACATATATACGTTCTTATTATTACGATCACGAACAGATGTCCTTGTTCAATATTCATAGTTTCTCTCTCTTTCTCTATCTTTCTCTTTCATCAAGCATAATCTACGTATGCATGATTGTAATCGTATTACACGTGTAACTCATGAGCATTATTGTATATATTATAATACCATAGTATAGTTGATACTCTAATTAATTTACAACTCTATATATATATATATATATATATATATATATATATAAAGAAAGAAGAAACTGAACTCGTCATTTTATCTAAATTTGAAATTTTATCTGAAACGTTTTGAGATTATTCATAAGAGCCCTTATCGTCAAAGGCGCCTGGTTTGATCATTAATCAGGGATCGAGAGATAACGATATACCATACAGACGATTTAAATTCTACTATAATTAGTTCACATATACACATGTGTCAGCCATAGTTGTATGTTCACAAACCAACTTCTGGAATTTATCGATAACTTTTTGATAACACTAGAAGTAAGAATCCTAAAAAGTGATAATGATAATTAAAAGAAGTTATAGCCATATGAAAATATCTGATTTAGAATTTCTTTCCTTCTTTTTATTTATTTATTTGTTTATTTATTTATTTACTTATTTATTTTTATTTGCTTTCTTTTCTCTTTTTGTCAATTATTTTAATTGAAATTTAAGCTGAGAATTCATTTCAATATCGTACAATTATTTTATTCCCATTTGATGATCGAACAGTTTGTTAATTTTTAATTTTTGATCGAATCAAAGTTTAAATTATATATATATATATATATATATATATATATGTATAAATTGAAATTTTAATAATAATAATAATCTAAATCTCAAATTATATTCCAATAATTAGAACCAATCACGAATAACTTTTCTATTCTTTTTCCTTTTTTTTTTTTTTTTCTATATGAATTATAATTAATATAAGATTTTCATGGATGAAAAGAGAAAAACAAAAAAAAAAAAGAAAAATAAAGCAAACGAAAATTTCTCCGATGCCTTTAAAAAAAAAAAAAAAAAAAGAAAATTAAAGAACGAAGAAAGCATTGAATATTCGTTACGTAGGTTTCTCTTTTCTGGTTAGAACTAACATTAGAATCTTTTCGAGACTTTATTTCGTCATCTCGGTGCTGACTAAAAAGAAAAAAAAAAAAAAAAAATAGAAAGAAAAGAACGACAGAGTGCAGATCACACCTGAAATTTTTAGAAAAGTTAGACTTTCCTTCCCTCTCTCTTTCTCTTTCTCTTGTTCCTATCTCTATCTCTTTTTTTCTTAGAGAAGTGAGACTTTCCTTCTCTCTCTCTCTCTCTCTCTCTCTCTCTCTCTCTCTCTTTATCTCTATCTATGTATCTCTTTCTCTTTCTCTCTCTCTCTCTAGTCGTAATATAGGATATTGGACGATTACTAAACTCACAGGTATTACTTTTTCACAGACACTTAACGAAATATGAAAATGACGACTTTCACGGTGCTATAGCTGAGGAAAAAAAAGAAAAGAAAAAAAAAAAAAAGAATGAAAAAGAAACAGCATTGTAAAAGTATAACGATTAGTTCGTATCTTTCGTAAGCGTCAGATCGAAGCCAGTAGATCTAAATATTTTTTATATTAATAAAAGTTTCAACTTAAATTGGCAAAACAATTCTAATGATATAAAAATAATTTTTGTTAATTACGTTTACGTAACTAATGTTTATGATATTCTAATATCTATAGTTAATCACCTATAATATAATAACAATGATAATGATAACAACAATAACGATAATGATACAAAGCAAGAACATAAAACTTGATAAATGAACATATATATATATATAAAAAAAAAAAAAAAAAAAAAAA
>NC_057701.1:2008029-2027037 GCF_014466175.1 Vespula pensylvanica | reverse complement strand
AAAAAAAAAAAAAAAAAAAAAAAAAAAAGAAAAGAAAAAAGAAAAAAAGAAAAAGAAAAAAAAGAAGAAGAAGAAAGGTCAAGTATATAGAGACTAGTAAATTATAATATCTCTAAAAACCCGAGCTAATCTGTATATTCAACTGTACTACATACTATCTCATAAAATTGAGCACTAGTTGCTTATGTATGTTGGTTCGATATATCTACTATGCCATTAGAGTTAAACCATATGCAATTATCGTTATGATAGCATGTTCACTCATCCTTGTCCTTGTCGTCGTCCTGAGAAGCAGGGCCTTCGAGGCATCTTGTCTTTTTTTTTTATTTATTCATTCATTCATTCATTTATTTATTCATTTATGTTTCTTTCTAATTTTTTTTTCCTTCTCCCCCCTCTCTCTCTCTCTCTCTCTATCTTATCTATCTATCTATCAAATCTTACATCAAATTTATACATCCATCTGTTTACCTATCTCTTTCACTCTTTCTATTTCTTATGGTGTACAAGGGTAAAAGATATTAGCTAAGCCAGGTTATACGGTGAGTACATATATGGAGGTGAAACAGCTCGGTCACAAAGGACATTCCATTCCATCTTACGTTGGCTGCATTAGCTTTGTCCCGGTACTACTACTGTGCCTTCTCTCTCTCTCTCTCTCTCTCTCTTTCTCTCTTTCTTTCTTATTCTCTTTCTTTCTTTTTACCTCTTTCTCTTTCACTCTCCCATTTTCTTCCTTTTTCTTCTTCTCATCTTCTCCTCCTCCTCCTCCTCCTTCTTCTCGGGTCAGAGGCAAAGGGACCCAAGTCCTGGACTAAAATATTCTCGAGCATACTCTCTTCTCCACAAAAGTCGAATCTTCTTCTTCTTCTTCTTCTTCTTCTTCTTCTTCTTCTTCTTCTTCATTTTCTTTGGGGTTTCAGAGTTTCGGAAAGTGAACGAAGAAAATGTTTGGGATGTAAATTCTCTCTCTCTCTCTCTCTCTCTCTTTTTTTTTTCTTTCGTTTTCTTTCCCTTGTTCTTCTTCTTTCAGCAGGCAATTTATCTCTTCTTCTTCTTTTTTTTTTTTTCTTTCTTTTTTAGGAGAATTTATCTTTAACCTTTGTTACCGAGGTTCATCGTCCTAACAGTCCTAATTTGTTGTTTGCGTATAATTGTTCGCTTTAATTTCTTCTTTGTTTTGTTTCCTTTTTTTTTTTTTTTTTTTAATCCAGTCGTTCGTCCATTTCATATTTCTTTCCAGTGAATTGTTATGAAAAATGCATCATTTCTTTTCTCTTCTTTAATAAAAAAGGAAAAATAAGATTTATGTCGTACAAGAAATTATTTCATTCGAAGATATAATAATAATGAGTTCTAATATCAATTGAGAAATCTAACTAGAAACTGATATTAATATAATTAAAATTATATATATTCATATATATATTATATATATTATATTATATTAGAAATAGATATAGATTTCTAAGTAGAACATTCGATCGATGCGAAATTCAATCCGAAACATGGCGAAACAAAAAGCCCTACTCTTTTCTCTGGTCCAAGTGTTATCGTTATCTAACATCCGCGGAAGATAAGATAATGCTTACTCGTAAATGCTTGTGAATAAGTATACGTGTCAGGTGAGAGAGAAACGGAGCAAACGGTTTCGTGTAAATATATACGTTCGTACCACATATTAATAGTAAAGACACACACATACATAACAAAATACGTAGGAGTAATATATATATATATATATACATATAAATATACACACATAATATACAAAATGACAAAATGAGCACGTATACACATGACATATATACGTATGTACATATAAACGTCAGTACGTGTAACACTTACGAAATATGTACAGAAAACACACACACATACGCATATACACATGTACACGTAAATGAGTACGTATCATTTAACAATACTATTTAATATATCTAAATTGTTTTCGATTATACAAACACAAAATCAATCGGAGAGATATTTATAGATCATAAAAAGACATTGTAATAGATTCGATGATACATACATGTTGATTATGACCAATGTAATGTAAACTTATATACATATATATGTAATAGTAAGTATGTAATACTAAACGTGGTTAAGTTGATGCAATTATGAAAATACATACGTATGTATGTATGTACAGAATATATATACCTGAGTTACATAAAAAGAATGCTAATCGAACAATGAGAGTGACTGGTGAAGCAAATTCTTTTTTTTTTTTTATCGTTTGTTTATCAGCGACCTAATTTGGAGTAGCAGTGTCATCGTTTCTTCTTCTTCTTGTATTTCTTCTTTGTCTTCTTTCTGTCTCTTTTTTCCAATGTCGTATTACGCAAAACGAACTGCTCGATCTTTCTTCTTCTTTAATCTATTTTCTTTATTCTTCGAGGTTACTCAATGTTGACCTTGAAAATTAATTACTCATTGATGGAAATTCGCTCGAATCATTGTAGAGCTTTTTTTTTTTTTTATTTTTGCTTCTTCATTCAATTGCTTTTTTCTTTTCTTTTTTTTTGTCGACTTCTACAAAGATGAGAATTCTCTTAAAATCTTTCATGTATGTATGTATGTATGTATCTATATATCTATATACCGTATATGTATTTAAGAAAGGGTCTTAAATAAATTACGAAAAGAGTGGGAACAGCTGCGTTTGATTCACGCGGTAAACTCGGCGCTTTAATTGTTACAATTGGCTGTCATTGTTCTTAAAGACATTTATATACATACATATATGTGTATACATATATATATATGTATATATAGATAATTGTATGTGTAAAATATCTGTAGTAAAAGAAAAGGTTAATGAGGAGAGTGACAGTGTCCTCAATATCGTTACTCGAATTTTCTTTTTTTTCTTTTTTTCGTTATCTGTCTGTCTGTCTGTCTGTCTCTCTCTCTCTCTTTCTTTCTATTTTTTCTCTTTTCTTTTTTCTATTTTTCTCTTCGTCTTTTATTATGACATCAAATTGTCTTCATAGTCCAGCTAAAAATTTGTATATGCGCGTGTGTGTAAATGTCTATGTGTATTTTTATATAGAGTTATATATATATATATATATATATATATATATATATATAATTAATATACTGCAGAATTTCAAATTATCAAGAAAATTTTCATTGAATTGTATCGTGTATATGCATACATAAAAATTGACGTAATTGATACGTGTGTGTGTGTGATTAGAAAAAAATGTATATATATATATATATATGTATGTATGATTAGAAAAAAAGTGGGATATTAAAAAAGGAAAATAAATTAATCAATTAAAAAATTCAATAAACATAATCATCAAAATTTCGCAAAAAAGATTTCAAATATATTTAATTAATCGGATAAATAAAAATGAACAGTGTGTAAAAACGGAGTAAAAATAAACGCATAATAAAAAATGGTAAAAACGAAGGGTGATGCGAGAAGGAAGTAAAAATATTATTGCAAAAAAATCCCACGACGATCTTAAAAAAAGGAGAAGCAATTAAAAATAAAACGAATTCAGAAACAGAACGAAATAATAATAAATAAAAGGAAAATAAAATAATAGAAAAGAGAGATTAAAAATAAAGAAAAAAAGAAAGAAAGAAAGAAAGAAAGAAAGAAAGTTTCTAATAAAGATATCGAAAGAAACTTAATTACGAAGACAACTTCGATGATAATGATAATGACAATGGTAATGACGATAATAATCATAATGATAATGATAATGACGTTCATAGATATAACCGTAACCCTTCTCCACCACCCTCTTACCCCCAAAAAAATATACAAGAGATATCTAGTAGGAGGTAACATTGGCAACGTTTCTTTAAACATTTAATGAGTATTATTAAAGGAAAAGTATGTGTGTATATGTGTGTATTTGCACGGAATGGACCGATCGAGAGTTTGCCATTGAAAATGAAGAATCCGGTTAAATGTTCCTTCTCTTTCTCTTTCTCTCTAATGATCTTACTCACGATCGGTCACAGATTTCTCGTACGATTTTATCGGTTCTAATTCTATGGTCGAAACGTTCAAATATTATCTTCTTATACAATCTATAACGAGTTTTCTGATTAGAAAGTACGAAGTGCACGATCAACATCGAACAAACACACGAACGTATATAGATACACAACATACACATACATACACACAAACACACAAGAACTAACCCGTTAGTACAATCGTTATGGGTATTATCGTGCTTGGATAATTATGGGCACGCGCCCATAATAATATAACGTTTTCTTATATCTCATCGTTTCAATATACACAAGACAATTGTCATACCATGAATTATAATTATGGTTAAAACAATCGATGATATACGATACGTATGTATTATATTTATTTATGTATATATGTGTTTTTGAATTAATAATAAGATAATTAATCTTTTTTCTTTTTTTTTTTAGACGTATCTAGTCCGTGAAAATCAATGATTTTATTTTACCGTTGTTTAGCGTAATATCATCGGTGTATAAATTTTAATCAAGTAACTCTCTTTTTTCTTTCTATCTATTTATATATTATTTATTTAATATACACATGAAGTAGATTTTTGTAACTCTAATTCAAATTATAGATAGATTTCAAATTTAGCATCGGGAATTGTAATATAATTTCATTGAATTTAGATTTTACACAGTGATGATTAAAAATAGTATCTGGTTTTAGTTTTCAAAATTAATTACTTTTCTTTTACTTTAATAGTATGAATTCTTTCTTTCTTTTTACTACAACCTCGTAGGTCCATTCTATCAGTGCTTTTATTTATTTCATTTATATATATATATATATTTTTTAATATTCGTATAAAACTGAAAGGAAGATGGATGAACTTGTGATAAGAACGAATTGAAATCGGTCAAAGTTCAAATATTTCGTTACACGCTTTTACGAATCGATTCGTCGAAAAGAAAAAGAAAGAGAAATAGAGAGACAGACGAAGAGAAAAAAGAAAGAAAGAAAAAGAGAAAGAGAGAGAGAGAGAGAGAGAGACGTAAAACGTTATAATAACTTCTTGGTATTTCATTAAAAACACGGTCATTAAAAGTGACGTACGATTTATTAAAAGGGCCCCCTTTTCTCTTAGACATTATGAATAATCGTGATCGCGTTTAATCGACACGGTTTATTTCCCATAGATTCCTTCGTGGAATTCGTTCGTTCGCATAATTCGTTCCATACGTTCCTTTTCGATTTCTATAGAATCGATTGCTCGATCTTGTAACGATTCGATTTTCTCTCTCTCTCTCTCTCTCTCTCTCTTCATTTGCTTCTTTTTTTTTTTTTTCTACGAAACTGCACCTGCTTTACGAAATGTATTTAATGTATACATAAATTATGTATATACGTATATAATATATATTATGTATATGTATGTTCGTTATATCGAGAGGACCGGTATTCGAGTAGAGAAAGGGATAGGGTGGGGGAAAAGGGGGTGGATGAGGAGGGGACGGCTTTTAAAATCGTCAGGTTCTGTCCTTTTTTGGAAAGTTCTTGCAGTCACCACGCCGCAACTTTTATTCGCGTCTGAATCTCATGGTGTCCATTCCTTATGGGGTGATAATTTTGCAACAGCTTAAAATTCAATTGAGTAAGATCGTTGGGAAAATCTTTAACGAGAAGAATAAAGGAGAATAAAGTGTAGTTATGTTCCTTTGAACCGGGAAATCGTAATTCTCCTTCGTCGATTTTATTTTAAACGATTCTTTTTTCTTTTTTTTATACCTGTGATTTCACTGTGATTTCACTGTGATACATCTCTATGAGTCTTCAACATTTTTATGGACAAACATTATCCGTACAAATACATATATATTGATTTTCTTTAAAAACGAGATAAAGAAAAATTTTATCGGGATATTTTTAATATTAAATATTGATAAAATTGTTACACTCCCATCAAGAAAATAGTTTTTATAAATGTTGTTATAAACGATATAATTGTGTTATACACACATACAGGGTGTTCTTTTTTTTTTTTTTTTTCGCCATAAACGTGGATTATTTCATGTGAGATTTCTCCAAGAAATCGTGCGTCACCTGTCGATTATCGATGTCGATTATCGATTCGTCGAGGCGTCGATCTCCCTGATTCTCGCCTTGATTAAATCGCTAACGGAGGAACGATCTGGCACACCTTGGGAAGAGAGTACGTTAACACGAAAACAAGCTTATCGAGTTTATCGTACTTGTCTCTCTCTCTCTCTCTCTCTCTATAGTAGTGATCGTCGACGCGGTGGTAAACCAGACGTACAAGCCAAACTGCAAAATTTTCTCACGTTTAAGAGAAACAATCGAATTTCAAATTGAAAACAATTTATCGATCAAAAACGAAAACTAATGTCCCTAACCCTCTCTCTTCTTTCTTTTTTTCTTCTCTTTTTTATATCTTAAAAAAAAAAAGAAAACAAAAAAAAAAACGAAACGTACAATCGTTTGTAAGTAATTAAAAATACGATCAAAACATGCGTGCTTATTAATCCAAACTATAAATCGATATTTCCAAACGGATTTTCATAATTTTCATAAAAGAAAAAAGAAAAAAGAAAAATCCGAAGAGATCTAAAAAAAAGAATTCGAATATAAATTAAATCGAAATCGTTCAAATTTTCCTTACAGAAACAATCTCTCTCTCTCTCTCTCTCTCTCTCTCTGTCTCTCTCTCTCTCTCTCTCAATTAAAACCAATCGACAGGGAACAACCTGTTCTAATAGTTCACACAACTCCGTGTTCGAACCAATCGAACCAGATCGAAAAACCAAATCGGAATCGAATTAAAAACCAACAAAAAAAAAAAAGTCCCTAAAGACAAAAAAAAAAAAAAAGAAAACAAAAAAAAAAGAAGGAAACAAAAGGACAAAAAGTAAAGACACTTATCGAAATAAATGTCTCTTTAAAAGTAATCCAGTTCGGCCGTAAACGATCCATTAGTAGTCGATCGTGATCCGGCGACGACATAAAAATATCCCGGAATGATTTTTCATCGATCCGACAACGCTGGGCAACGATCTTGGTTGGTCGATCGATCCCATGGAAGGAACGAGTAGCGGTCGAGGCGCCGCTCCTCCGAGAAAAACGATCCGCTGAGCCAGACATCCGAGACAGCCGCCTTTCTTTCTCTTACCCCCTCTTACCACCCTTTTTCTCCTTCTCCTGTTCCCCCACCCCTCCTATACCATCTCCTTAACTCTTCCTCTCTCTCTCTTTCTCTTTCTCTTTCTTTCTCTTTCTCTCTCTCTCTCTTTCTTTCTCTCTCTTTCTTGCTCTTCTTCCAATCGATCGACGGTCCCCTTTCGTAGTCTCTCCTTCTCTCTCTTTCACTCTCTTTCACTCTCTTTCTCTTTCTTTCTTTCTTTTTTGCTTTCTTTCTTTCTTTCTTTCTTTCTTTCTTTCTTTCTCTCTTTCTCTTTCTTTTTTTCTTTCTCTTTTTCTTTCTCTTTTTTCTCTTCTCTCTCTTTCTCTCTCTTTAGAAAGAGGAGAGGAGAACGTGACGAGGGGCGGTAAGAACGAAGAAAAGAGGGGGGTGAGGAGTCAGGGAAGGGTTTGGAGGGGTAGAGGGCGTCTCGTATTGGCGCCATCCTGCTGCCGTTGCACGCATTATTCCGTACGCATTTTTATCATATCGGTGTGCGTTAGTGTGTCGTCAGTGTCTTGCTTGCTTGCTTGCTTGCTTGCTTTACGTTCTCCACGTTTCACTCTAAATAGGCTCGTTTGATTTCTCATAGAAAATTATTCGTCTGTATTTTTCTTTATTTCTTTTTTTTTTTTTTTGTATTTTTTTCTTTCTCTCTTCTTTTTCTTTTCTTTTCTTTTTTTTTTTTCTGAGGAAGTTCCGTTCTTGTTCTTTCTTTTTTCTTTTCTTTTTTTTTTTTTGTTTTATTTTTTTATATAGAGAAATCGTAAGGTTATTATTGGTCTTTGCGGAATCGATAAGATTATCTTAATTATTAATTATCTTTGTAATTAATAATAAAGATAAGTAATAATTTTTCATCATTAATCGTATAATTTTGTAATTATTTATTCGGAATCGATAATAGATAATAAATTTGATATATAAATAAAGTGAACAATACGTAATAATATTATAGTATCTAAACGAATTGAATAATCAGTAGGAGGTACATACAATAACAAGGATTATATGAATGGATCGATAAAAATAACTTCAAATATTGCTTTCTAATCGTTCTAATCTTCTATGAGAGAACACACACAGACAGAAAGAGAAAGAAATAATTATGCGAGTTTCGATATTATTAACTCTTTCATTTCACTCTTTCTTTTCTCCTTTAATATAAATTTCGATATTTGCGATATGAAAGATGAGAAAAAAGAATCGATAAAAAACAAAAGATAAAAATAAAGTAAATAAATAAATAAATAAATAAATAAATAAAACGAAAAATTGAAATACATATACATTTCAGAGTGTATGTTCTCAGATATTATGAACTTATAACATCGGTTTAGAGACTAAACATTAGAAAGAGAAAGAAATAGAAAGAAAGAGAAAAAAAAGAAGAGAGAGAGAGAGAGAGAGAGAGAGAGAGAGAGAGAGAGAGAGAGAGAGAGAGAGACCTTCCACTGGATTCTAATTTAAGCATAAGATACGCACGCGATACTTAGAATACATGTTTCTAAATATATGAGAGAGCCAAAGCGAAAGATTGCTCCTAGCTTTGCGTGAACTTCTATGATGACGGGATATATACTCAAATCCCCATAAGAGAGAAGGGGAAAGAGTAAGACATCGCGATCGGATTTCTCTTTCCATCGGCTAATAACAACTTAGAGTCTATCTTAATTATCACGGCACATATCGCGACTTATTAATTTGAGATCATTTAAAGACGTTTAATTTATATAAAAAAAAAAAAAAAAAAAAAAAAAAAATTATAAAAGGAGAAAAAAAAGAAATGAAATTTATCCTTTCGTTATCTTAAACGTTACTCGAATTTTATTTATACGAGGGAAGTCTTTACTACTTAACTATGCCTTTTCTTTTTTTTTTTCTTCTTTAAATTGTTTTTTTAATTTCTTTTTCTCTTTCTTTCATTTTTGATATAATTAAAATAATATTTTGCATTATGTATTAAGTGTTTGTTAATAATTTTGTATTATAGGATATGGTGTATGAAGTATTATTAATTATTTATAATTCTTTGGAATAATTAATGTTACTTGAGATATTTTTTTTTTTTTCTAATCATTTCAATTCTTTTTTGTTTTTTATTTTTTCTTTCTTTCTTTATCTTTTTCCCTTTCTAATCGATACTTTCGTTCTTCTATATTACACTTACGTCTATTTCTCAAGATCAATCGTTAGAGTATCGTTCAATGTTATTTCAATAAAAGAATTCTTAAAATTTAGACAATTCAATATACAATTTTCCATCGATATATAATTATTTTTCCATGGAAGAAAATATAAAATTAAAAAAAAAAAAAAAGGATTGAAATAACTCTGATACTATCCTTTATAATTATAGATAATAAATCTCTTCAAAATTCTTGAAAATTTTTAATATTAATTTACAACGCGAACGATTAACAGATTAAAAAAAATAAAAAAACTAAAAAAAAAAGAAAAAGGATTCAAGAAATATCTAATAAATATAACTATATTGATCTCTATTTTCAAACATCCTTTTGAAAGGATTTATTTCGATGACGATGCGGTAAGATGACTAAATCAGTATATACCGAAGAAAGATTCCACTCGACTGAGGAATGCGAAAAATGAAGGGACTTCTGTCGCATGTTAGTGGAAGGGAAAGACCGAAGGAGTAGTGGAATGATAGTTATGGGGTTGATGGGAGGGGAGATGAATGGGAGGAAGGGAAAACGTCACACGCGGTGCACCAAAAATTCCAGGTCTCTCTTTTCCATTTTAATTGCGACCTGTTCCAAGGAATCGTTCAAACATACATACATATATGCAGAAACATATAATCTACTATTAAATATGTGTATTCATGGCATGTGTGTATGTGTGTTTGTATAAATGTAATACATATGTACATATAGATCCAGTATGTAATCTTCTTTCGAATATATTCGTATATAAGTATATACGTAACATGTTTTATGTGTATATACATATTACATAGATGTGTTATACATGTATTTATATATATATATATACGTGTGTGTGTGTGGAATATTTTTTTTAATATATATTTTGTTATCTAAACAAAAATATATATATTAATATATTATTACTATGTATAGGAGTATGAAATATTTTTTCGAATGTCTGTGTATGTATATATATATATATATATATATATATATGTATATATATGGATTTCTCTTATATATAGAAATACATGGATCCTTATGAAAGTAACATCCAGTTTCCGATCGACTAGGATAATAACACGATTCTAAGTATAGTATATAAGTAGAAGCAATGTGGAACATGGATATATCGACTTTATGCTAGTAATTATTCGCGAAGTCGAGCGAACCAGTCGCGAAGAGAGGATTACTTGAGAGAACGCGTACTCTAAGCTCTCCGTTACTATATATAGACATTTCTAAGACATTCTCTCTATGTATATTAGAGAGAATGTTTTGCCGCAAGAATGTATTTTTTTTTTTTCTTAAAGAGAAACAGAGAGAGAAAGAGAGAGTTCTATTTATATTAGAATAATGTCTCTCTCTCTCTCTCTCTCTCTCTCTCTCTCTCTTTCTCTCTCTTTCTCTCTCTCTTTCTCTGTTACTCTCTATTTAGGAATGCAATATTCGGTTATATAACGTGAATTGATTCTTCCTGTATTTAATGTTTCATAAAATAATGATAAAAAATTTCGATGTATTAGAAAGGAGAAAAGAAGAAAAAAGAAGAAAGAAAATATGTCGGAAAAAAGAAAGAGAAAGAGAATTAAAATAGAAAATCAGAGAGAGAGAGAGAGAGAGAGAGAGAGAGAGAGAGAGATTTCGATCGAAAAAAGACACGATTGAAGGAAGGGAGTTAATGAGTCGGGCAAAAGGAAGAAAAAAAAAGAATTAGAAAGATAATTAGATATAAAAAGACGGAAAGAAAATTGGGATAGAAAAGGAAATAGAATGATAATTAGATATAAAAAAAAAGCGGGAAGAGAATTGGAATAGAAAAGGAGAGATAGATAATTAGATGTAGAAAAAAACCCGAGAGAGAGAGAGAGAGAGAGAGAGAGAGAGAGAGAGAGAGAGAGAGAATAAGTTACAAAAAAATAATAGAAAGATAATTATAATATTGGCAGATAAAAAGAACTTGAGATTAAAAGAAAGGAAGGAAAAAAAAAAGAAAAGTAAAGAGGGGAAAAAAAAACAGAACGTGAACGAGTTAGAAAAAAAAAAAGTAGAATGAATGATTAATTGGATAGAGAAAAGGACAACGGGAGAGAGAATTAGATGGTGAGAAAAGAAAAACAATAAAAACATTAGATAGAAAAGGAGAGAGAGAGAAAAAAATAGAAAAAAGGAGAGAGTAACACACACACACACACAGATGCATGCATGCATGTGTAAATATATATATATAATAACAGTTTCAGCATGTAGAGTATATATTTTGTGTATGTATGCGTATATACATAGTACGTCATATATACATACATCTTATTTGCAAGACGATGATTATTTCTTGCGGCGTTCACGATTTACACGCACGGCATATATTTCTCTCTCTCTCTCTCTCTCTCTCTCTCTTCCCCCCCTCTCTCTGTCTGTCTCTCTGTATCTTTTTCTTCACTCTCTTTCTAACACGCGATACGTATAAAACATCTTACGTGCATTCTTTGATGCATTTTCATTCCCCGATCGAGAAAGTTTCTAAGCCGCTGTCACGTTCGCTGAACCTTTCGTCTAGTTTCGAATGATACCAGACGGTACTCTCTTCGACACTTCGTCTAATTACTATTTACTAGGATCTATTAGACCAGTTATGTTCTTTGAATACATACTTACACATCTATCTTTCTTTATATATATATATATATATTTATATGTATAAACATATATAAGTACGCATATATATATATATATATATATATTATGTATGCATTTATGTACCTATATATATATGTATGTATATTATATATCATGTAAAGGAAGATGGGAAAACGAGGACGAGAGACGGACAATTGGCAAATCGTGTTTTTCCGTCATCTTCTATATATAGAACCTTCTCGATCATTTATCTAGGTCAGGCAGATTATCTCGAAAATTCATGTTCGTTGAATTCTAAGGAACCCTAAGCTATATCATATGTATATATATATATATATACATATATACATATATATGTACTTACAATGATTAATGATTAAGGTCGGTGTCATCGGTAATACTACCAGCGTTTAAATCTAAACGTAGAAATAATAATTTTTTTTATCTTTGTTCTTTTTTTTTTTTTTTTTTTTGTACATTTGTTTGTTTCTTTTTCCTATTAATTCTAATTCTAAATCATATTGTAAGATTATCGTTCATATGGGAAAATAGTTTCGTTAGAATTTATTCTATAAATTTGTTCTTTCAATTTTCATCTTATCGTATATTTTTGATTTCTTAGTATTAATTCTAATTCTAATAATATCGTACAATTTTCTATATGCGGAAACCGGTGTCAAACGTATTTTATGATTCATAAGTTTTCATGGAATTCTCATAAAATTATATTTTCTCGTACAAACGTATTCAATTTCTAATTCTGATTTTATTTTACGATCGTTTGAAAAAAAAAAAAAATAATCGTATTAGAATATGCGTAGATCAATTATTCGTTCTTCATATATCTTACATACTTTTATCTAATTCTAATCGTATGATTGTTTATATAGAAAAAAGAATAATTTCGTGAGAATATCTTCTATGTATTTTTCATGTACTATATATTACACGTGTACACTTTTATCAATTCTAATTCTAATCTAATATATATATATATATATAGTATAAATAATTTCATTACAATTGATTATATAAATCCATCATTCCCTGTGTTACACGCAAGCGTACGTATTAAAAAAAAAAAAAAAAATAGTTCTATTATATAAATTTTTTTTTACGTTCTCTTAATGTACCACATAATCCCATAAATTCTAATTCTAATAATAATTCCTCTCCAACTGTTTATTATGAAAAAAAAAAAAAAAAAAAGAAAAAAAGAAAGAAAAAAGAAAAGAGAAAAGAAAGAAAAAAGAAGCTTTCATTATAATTCTTTACCATATAAATTCTTCATGTTCTCGATATAGCATAGACCATCTATAAATTCTAATTCTAATTCTAATAATAATCTACGATTTCTATAAATATCCAATCAAACCAACAACTATCGAGTTTCACCATCGATTCTTTATAACTACCGAAGCAACCTATCGACTAATAGAAATAAGCTAATAATCAAACGCTATGTTAAATCTTTCCTCTCCTATCTCAACATACATACATACATACATACATACATACATACATAACATACATATATACATACATACATACATACCATACATAACATACATACATAAATAAATACATAAATACATACTATATATACCATGACTCATGATAGGAAAATCCAAAGAAGATCGAATCAATGTATAA
This sequence comes from Vespula pensylvanica, assembly GCF_014466175.1. NCBI lineage: Eukaryota > Metazoa > Arthropoda > Insecta > Hymenoptera > Vespidae > Vespula > Vespula pensylvanica. Next base: position 2,013,431 of record NC_057701.1, on the reverse strand, counting down.
CTAAACACATAGTCGATTCCCATGATCAAAATGTATACGTGTACGTTTGTTTGTCTCTGTATGATTCACATCCTCACCAGTGGCAAAGAAGAAACGAGGCATCGATCTTCTTGTTAGACATTGGCACGCGTGAGATCACGATCGTTTTGCAAATATCATTTCTTTATCGATTCTCAAGCGTGAAAGATCTATGAATAAAAGATGATTATACCTATGGTGTAGATATATACAATATATATAAATACATACGTACAATACGTGCAATACATATAATAGATATAGTACATATACATACATACATACATACAATACATACAATACATGAAATATATATAATAGATATAATATATATAAATATATACATACGATACATATATATATATATAATATAATATAGTGTATGTATATGTATGAGTGTATATATGTATATCAAAAGAGTTCTCGCACCGATCTCTCACGCTGAGAGAACAGAACTTCCGTGCTGAGAATAATTGGCACGGTATGCGAGTGAGAGGGCGTTGATCGTAGAAAGAAAAAGGAGAAGAAGGAGGAGGAATAAAAGGGAAGGGGAAGAAATAGAAATCATTGCTTACTCGTGCCAAACCATAAGAGAATCGTAAGATGTTTAAACGATAGAAAATAATTCCTGAATATTTTTTATTTGTTTCGGATGTAACTTACGATTACTTCATGGATATGTTTATATACGTTATTATAGCGTGTTATTTATTCATCATTACTGACCGAATTTCTTTTTCGTTCCTTTTTTTTTTCTTTCTTTCTTTTTTTTTTTTTTTTATCTTTCAGTTAATTGCGTTCTGATATAGTTATGAAATTAATAGAGAGGGAGAGAGATAAATTGAGAAAGTAAGTTTATTTATATCAACTCCTGAATCATACGTTTAAAATTATCTTATATTTGAATGTTTGTAAATTACAGATAATGGACAAGTAGAAATAGTATTTTCTTTTTATTATCGCAAATCGTTCTCATATTATTACAAATTTATCTCTTGATTAGGTGTAAAAATAAAAGTAAAGGAAAAAAAGAAAATGAAGAATAAGAAAGAGAAAAAGGGAGAGAGAAAGTAGTCGAAATAAATTTGCGAAAAAAAAAATGTCTTGACGCGACTCGAACAATTATCTATCATTCATTATCGATGATAAAATTATTATTAAAAAAAAAAAAAAAAAAAAAAAAACCAGAAAAAAAAGAGAGAAAGAGAGAACGATTACAAATAATTTCCATAAAGAAACGTCTCTACGCTAATTAATATTCATAAAAAAAAAAAAAAAAAAAAAAAAAATTATTTTCTAATATAATTTAGAGATCGTGATAGAGAGAAAGAGAGACAAATAAACCGGTGACTAAATCTTGAATAAAGATAAGAATAAAAAAGAAAGAGAGAGAGAGAGAGAGAGAGATAAATAGAAAGAGAAAGATCTTTTTACGACATAGCTTTGACCTCGAATGAACAAGTAATGCCAACGAAAAAGACTCACGTTACGTGTGACAAGTCAGCACATAACTGCTACTACTTATATTTACTATCTTTCTCTTTCTATCTATCCCTCTATCTATTTCTCTCTCTCTTTCTTTTTCTCTCTTTTGCTCAGTGTGTCTCATAAGTATCACCGAACGATTCAATGCTTATCGAGGATCAACGGTCAGGAGTGGCACCAGCCACATAAGAATATGAGAAAGGAACACCATGAACAACAACACCATGAGAGTAGAGCGTAGGTATCGTATTACCCTTCTTCTACTTTTTCGATGATTATCTCACGTTCCCGGTTGATTTTTAGTGTCAATGACGTTTGGAAAAAGTAAAAACGTTCTACTATTTGAGATCTTACGAGAAAGTAAAGATACTATGTATGTATATATGTATGTATATATGTATGTATGTATGTATATGGAAACGTATATATATATATTATATACTCGTTTCATTGCTCACTTACATTGGATACGTATAGGTATATGCGTGTAGGTGTGTGTGTATATATGTATTTGGAAAATAAAACCCTTTCGAAAGAATCTTTGGATGATAACGATCGATATCTTTTGATGCTTGTTAAATATAAATAATAAAATAGAAAAAGAAAAGAAGTTTTTAGTTTTTCATTATAAAGAATATATATTAAATATTAAATATTAAATATTTTCTCTCTTCTTTAATTTTTCTAACGATTTGAAATAACTTTCTTCAACTGTGTGTGTGTGTGTGTGTGTGTGTGTGTGTGTGTGTATTCATATATACTTTTCAAAAAACAATATTTGTGTATTTAATATTATAATAATAATAATAGTAATAATAATAATAATTGTAAAAAATTGAACGATCATACAGATATCGTCACTTTAAAATCGAACCAAGATAAGGGTTCGAACAATAAGAAAAAAGGAGGAATATTCGGAAGTCATTTAAACTTTTTATTAATGCGATTCAAGATGGCGACTGTTGGATGAAATCTATCATGAAAAAAAAAAAAGAAAATAAAAAAAAAATAAGAACTTGTGCTCCTTAATCTCAACAACATAAATCACGTGGATTTAACGGGCTTCCGAGATACTATTATTAGCAAGAAGAAGAGTACCCGTTATATATCTCTCTCTCTCTCTCTCTCTCTCTCTCTCTCTCTTTCTTTCTCTTTCTCTCTGAAAAGTATCATCCTAGAGGTATTCAAGAAACTTAAATGACTCATAATTTCGATGAAAGAAAAGAAAAAGAAGTTATATCTTATCGACAGAGAGAAAGAGAGAGAGAGAGAGAGAGAGAGAGAGAGAGAAAAGAAGAAACACGGAACAAAATACACGATCCAATCTAAAAATTCGTTAGAAGGAATTAAAAATTTATTGGATTGCAATTAACGAAGATCGAGATCGATTAGATCGATATTTTTTTCAAGCCAAATATTATTTTCTTTCTTTCTTTTTCATATCGTAAAATTAGAAAATCTACGTACGAAAATTCCGAACGAGTAGTAATTTAATAATTTGTTTTTAAAAGTCTAGAGACTTTTGATCTTTGTTCTTTAAAAAAGATACACGATTACGCGTGTAGGTTAGAAGGAAATTATCTTGACGAAGATATTTTTTTTCGATATATTTCGAATAGAATTGCTCTATTTCTTTCTTTCTCTTTCCCTCTGTTTCGATTGAAATTCCTTTTACCAGAGCCAGTTGTCGCAAGAAAAGCTTTTATCAGCGTGACTTCTCGTCAGTGCAGTAGTGCCTCTGGTGAGTCACTCTCAGTGACTGGCTCGTTGTAATTCATTGCGATGATTGAAACTATCCCTCACTCCTCTCTCTTTCTCTAACTTCTCTTTCTTTTTCATTCTCTCTTTCTTTTTTTCGTTTTTTTTTCTCTCGCTCTCTTTCTCTTTCATTCTTTCTTTCACTCTATTTCTCTCCCATTCTCTATTCCTGTCTCTGTCTCTCTCTCTCTCTCTCTCTGTTTGTCTCTGTCTCTGTCTCTGTTTCTCCCACTATATGTTCGAGAAACGACGTCACAGAAGCATGCTTCTAACCTAAGGCTTTGTTCACACCGAACGATTAATTACTTCTATTGTTAAAACAATCGTTAATTGTATTTATGATAATGTACAGGATTTGATGTTTAGGATATATTATAGGATTAATTTATGTTTGAGTCAGTAAGAGATTAAAAAAGTTTTGTTTGAGTTAATATTTATAGTTAGTATTGATATTGTACGTATTCTTTGTTTAATCTTATAATGAAATAATTAATTAAATTATCGATTTAATCGAATTAATTAGTTGATTAAATTACTCTTAATGTCGCAATGAAATCAAAAATGGAAAATTTACTCGAAGATTTTATATATATATATTTATATATCTTTTTTTCTTTCGATCGATTCAAAATGCTATTCCTGTAAGTATCGCAGAACGATAATAGTTATATAAACTCGAATATAATTATAATTTTTATACATAATGTGTTAAAGAAAGAGTAACATTAAGATTAAATCGATGAAGTCACCGTGAATAAGTGAGATAACGCTGATAAACTTAGTTTATTAGCGTCGTTACGAGATATTTTTTTCTAATAAAATATATGTACAGATATATATATATATATATAAACGTGTGTATATATATATATATATATATACATATATGTATAGATAACTGTGATCGGATCAAACTTTTTTAATCGTTGACATCGATGTATTTATTGTCTGTAATCGATATATCGATATATCGTTATGTTCTTTACGGTTAACCTTTCCCCTAGAAGGTATTAACAAGATTTGCATAACCTGTATATGTATATACATATATATATTTAACTCGTATATACATATATACAAACATATATTTAACTCGTTCGATTTACCTGGTCAATTGCGTATCAGAAAATAAAATTGAAAATGTAATGAAAAATGTCATTCACAGTTGTAAATAATAGAATTTATAAAGATATACATATACGTATGTATACATATATGTATGTATATATATGTACATATACGTTTGAAAAAATTGAATGGAATGAAATATAAGATGGGGTCACTGATAGAAAGTCGAAGATAAAATCGATCATATATACATATATCTTATATGTATATACAGGGTGGGTCAAAAGTTCCTAGGTGGATCAATTTCAACTAGGAATTTTTTATTCATCTAGGAACTTTTTATCACACTTACATAGGACGCACTTGTACGTACTATCTTTTATATTTTCGTAAGAAACTCTATTTGAATTCGAAAGAAAATTAAGTGCGATGTATAGCGAGACACTGTTCTAACATCCTAGAAATATTATCGTAAAATCTGATAAATGATTTTAGTTCGAGATCGCAAACTCGTTCGATACTTCCTGGAAACGTGATACGAGAGAAACGATTATTCTCGATCGATTCCAGACTCGTGAATGCGTGAATGGAAAATATGAGCGGAAGGATGTAAAACGAGGAGGAAGAATAGAACAAAAGAAGAGATAAAAAAAATGAAGGAAAAGAATGACGAATAAAGTATAAAAAAAAAGAAAACAAGAAGAAGAAGAAACCATAAGTTTATCAAAAATATCTGCGAAATTCGAGGATAAATGAACGTGCAATTTAAAAAAAAAAAAAAGTCGAATGAAATATACTAGAGGTCTTTCTTTCTCTCTCTCTTTCTTATGAATAAGAATTTATCAATGAGTTCAACCTCTAAGAGTCGACCACTCAAAAGTCCAATATTATTAATGGTTCAGGACTTGATACGTCGAATTAACATATCTCAAAATGAAGTACACCTTCTCTCTCTTTGTTTATGACAATTGATTCCGATACGATACGAGATAGATACGAGTTTAATGATTTCTGACATTGATAGAATGTCTCTCTCTTTCTCTTTCTCTCTCTGTCTGTCTGTCTCTCTCTCT
>NC_057701.1:1943029-2003029 GCF_014466175.1 Vespula pensylvanica | reverse complement strand
AACAGTAACAAAAACATTAAAAAAAAATTAGAATCGAGTTTACGGTCATCAGAATTTCTTCCTCGTCACGTAATCACTCAAGGGATAAAGAAGAAGACGGATGAAGAAAAAGAAAAAGAAAAAGAAAAAGAAAAAGGAAATGAAAAAAAAGATGAAGAAGAAGAAGAAGAAGAAGAAGAAGAAGAACGAGTCGGTACGATGAAAAAGCAGAAAACTAGTATAAAGATGTATATCGGAAAACTACAGAGACAGAAAGAGACAGACAGATATACAGAGAAAGAGAGAGAGAGAGAGAGAGAGAGAGGAAATAAAAAATTAAAAAAAAAAAATTAAAAAGAATAAAAAAAACAGGATAATAAAATATTCCGATCACGTATATGGCAAAGTAAAACGACGAGTAAAAGGAATCACGTTGCTGACTCGAACGTGAGAGACTCCTTCGCTCTGGAATTCCTGGAGTAGCCTTATTGTAAAACTCTTATCTGTTCCTGGAGATGCACCCGGAAACAACTAGACTCTAGCTAGCTAGCTAGCTAGCTAGCTAAACTAGCTTAGCTAAGCTCTACCACAAGCAAGCAAGCAAGCAACTCGAAGTGCATTCCAACCTGTGTACGATCCTTTCTCTTTCCTTTTTCTTCGTCCTCTTCATCCTCTTCGTCCTCTTCGTCTCTCTTCTTCGTCTATGTCTACATCTACGTCTACGTCTACGTCTACGTCTACGTCTACGTCTACGTCCTTTGTCTTGATCTTCGCTTTCTAAACAAATTTTGTGTTTACGAACGCATTGTCAATCAAGCCGTGTAAACAAATGTTCTCTATATTAACTAAGAATGAAAATGTTTTATTTTTTTTTTTTTGTTCTTTAATTTATATAATACGTATATATATGTATACATATTTGTAATATAATATAGATTAAAATTTAATAATCGCACGCGCGTACGTGTGCGTATTAGAGGTTCCGATTTATTTGAAAACATACGTAGATCATTAATCAGAAATCATTTATCGATTGGATAAGACAGTATTAATTAGTTGTTATATTTTCTATTCGATGATAGAAACAAATGATAAAAGAGAAATACGGACAATACAGATACGTGTATGAAATAGTTCACATTTAATTTAGAATGAATCATTTCTTTATTTATTTATTTATTTATTTCATTATTTATTGTGTGTTCATTTTTCATTTAGACGTAATATCGATCTTGCAGATGTTTCCAATATAAATTATCTTTCAAAACTAAAAAGATCAATGACATATAGACGACGATATAACACAAGATCATGAATGATCCAAATAATTTTTCAAAGATCTATCAATCTTACCGTCTATCCGTTATAAATGTTATGATAAATAATCTCGAGAATGTTTCCAATATAAATTATCTTTCAAAACTAAAAATGATCAATGGCATATGGAAGACGATAGATACAATATCATGAATGATAGAGATAATTTTTCAAGGATCTATCGATCTTAATATCGAGAATGTTTCTAATAAATTATCTTTCAAAAATAAAAAAAAGTCAACGACGACAACGACGAATATGAGATTACGAATGATCGAGATCATTTTTCAAAGATCCATCAATCTTGCCATCCTTTTATCACAAATATCGCATCGATCTCGAAAATGTTAATTATATGAATTATCTTTCAAAATCTTTCAATATTAAATACAAACCAAAAAAAAAAAAAAAAAAAAAAAATCACGTAAACAACGACACACATATAAGAGACCTCGAACGATCCAAATAATTTCTTCAAGATCTATCTATCTATCTATTCTACAAAAAAAAAAAAAAAAAAAAGAGAGAGAGAGAAAGAAAAATAATAAATAATAAAGAAAATAAAAAAGAAAAAAAAATAAGAACGAAATTAAAGATCATAGATTTACGAAGGGAAAGTCAGAAATATTCATTCTCACTTAAAAGTCAAAGTATACTTACTCGTAATTCTACGGCGAACGAAATAAATACAACAATGGAACTATCGATCGAACTATTTCTCTTCCTCTCTTCCTCTCTCTCTCTCTTTCTCTCTCTCTCTTTCTTTGTCTTCTTTGATATTCAAACTAAGATTGTATGTATGGAGCACGTGTGTCTATACTCGATGGAACGTCGTCGTCTTCGTCTTCTTCGTCTTCTTCGTCTTCTTCGTCTTCTTCGTCTTCTTCATCGTCGTCGTCGTCGTCGTCGTCGTCGTCGTCGAATGGCGCAACAAACATACATATAAAAGAGTACAACGATAACGAGACACTTTATGTTCGGGCACTTTCGAGTCACGACGCGACGAGCGTGCTCCTCGTGAAACGTCGTGCGTTTAGTATAACCGTTATTCACTCTCGTGCCGACACGAATGGACTAAGCTAATCGATGTTTTCGATGGGGCCTTACAATGAGGGTTACATAGTAAACAAAATAAAAGGAAAAGAGGGGAGAGGGAGAGGGAGAGGGAAAGGGAGAGAGAAACAATTTCTTTTATAACGTGATTCTTCAAAATCTATTGCTTACTCCTTTTGATTTTTTTATTCTAATTTTAAAGAAAAAAAGTATGTACAAACTGGGAGGAATTAAAAGATTTTTCTGATAATATGAAAAAGAAAGAAGGAAAACAGCAATGTTGGTTCAAAACGTCTCGAGATGGAGTAATTGATTTTTAATATCATTTAGAAGTTTCTTTACCCATCCTGTGTTTTTATAATTATCAATACATTATTATTTATATGATTATTAACTAATTCTGTATATATATATATATATATTTTTTTTTTTTTAAAGAATTTTTTTATTGAAGAAAATTGATTGAATTAAATATGTAAGACGAAATGTGTCGTCCATCGTTGTGAAAAAGAATTTTTATATTATGAACGATCTGGTTATTTTTTTTAATTTGGTGTTCTTTTTAATTTCGATCGTGAAAATGACACCGTTAGAGTGTCGAGTAGGAGTTTCTCAGGCACTCAACGACTTTCAAACCTATTTAAGTACTTCGAGTTTATGACGTTAACCGGTCAAAAATCCAAAGAATTTACGGGCACTTATAGAAAGAACACGCCTCTTCTGAGGTGTCCCTTCGAGGTGAATAAGAAGTCTCTCGATTCTTTTTGAAGGGCTCACTCGAAAGAGAAAGAGAAAGACGGAGATAAAGATTCTTGCCTCACCTTTTTCGATTCATGAAGTGAACATTTGCAAAGGCGTAGGAAGTGACGATCCTTTATTTATTTATTTAATTTTTATTCGTTTTTCCCCGCGTTAATTTTGTATGTTTATGAATTTACACGTTGCTCTTTGATAATAATAAATAATTTAAATGAATTTATTATCAAAATTGCAAACAACTTTCCAAGTTATACGGTAGTACATTCAACTCGTAAACGATCGATTTAACATTCAATTAATTTTCAATTGAACATTGTTATTAAGATAATTATTTATATCACGTTCGACTCGATTTAAATAAATATCTCTATCTATCTATCTATCTATTTCTTTCTCTAACTATCTCTTTCCTTATCGTTCAACTCTTCTCATACGGTCTAACGTAGTTAGAAAGCCACGTAGTCAAGCCACGAAGTATCGTGTACTCTCGTGAGATTCTTTTTGAGATAAGGTGTGCTTGAGAGAAGAAGGAAAGGGTCCTTTACTAAATAAAATTTCTATTCCCTCCTCCAACAAAACCCTCAGTTCACCCCATAAACACACAGAGTGGATACACTTGCGTAACGTTTCGATTACATAATGCAAAAAGTCATTCTGGTTAACGCGTGATATTAAAATACGACTAGTCAATTAATCGGTGTAAATTATTGTGCTGCTTTAAATCGGCCTCTTACTTATCTTAGAATCCAAAAGACAGAGAGAAAGAGAGAGAAAGAAAATGAAATTGATTATATCAAAGAGATAAGATTTCTAATTAGAAACTAAAATATATATTAATAACATATAGAGACATAGGTTACAGCAAATAGTGTATGTGCTATTTTTATTGTACGTATTAAAAATATTTCTAAAAATATACAGTAACGGATGTAAACTGAATAAAAAAGATTTATATAGTTCGTATAAACTATTCGGATTCTTTTGATCTATATATGTACGTACGGAAAACTCTATACTTATAAAAGAGGAATAAGTTCTATATCGCGTTATCCGTTGTATGATATATTATATATCTTAGGTCATGGATGGATAATACTAATCGAATCGCATATGCGTTTGAATTCGAGAAAGGCGAAATTTATTCGATTCGATCTACTTACATATATGTATCACTTACTATTTCGGGTCAACGACGGCGAACGAACTGATATTTAACGGTATAAAACTGACGTGATTCAGACAAAGCTATATTGGTAGTCACCTACAGTCAAATACGGTGTTCAGCAGCAAACAAATCCAATGTGTTTCACTACTGTTCGATTTAACAATCAAGCTAACTGAATTTAGAGTTTGAAGCGAAGAATTAAAAAATGAAAAAGAATATATATAAGAAAACATTGGATAGAAATATTTTTTTTTCGTACCAAAATATAAAGTATTTTAGTTTATCATTTTATTAAAATTAATCGAAGAGTTTTTGCTTTATATGAAATGAATTGGAAAAAAAAAAAAAAGAAAAAGAAAAATCAAAGGTCATTGAAGCATTTAATGTTAAGAGCGCGCGGATCGAATTTGTTAATTAAATTAAATTAAATACGTCGGATTGATTCGATCTCAAAGAAAAGAAAAAAAAAAAAAAAGAAAGAAAAAAGAGTAAAGAACGAACTTGTCAGCGCTTCGAATAAAATTCAATTCTTCGAGATGGCATCAAAAAATATTCCTATAATATAATACAAATTTAAATATTACATAAAAAATCGAACGCTTTCGAGAGCCAATCAATCATGCTTTCAAAAAATAAATCGAAAATAAAGAATTACATTGACGACAAGATTATAGAGATTACGAGTTAAAGAGAGAGAGATGAAAAGAAGAAAGAAAGAAAGAAAGAAAGAAAGAAAGAAGAAAAGAAAAAAAGAAAGAGAAAAAAAAAGGAAGTAAGAAATCGATCAGATATATTATTATTTCATATAGTAGAGTAGTAGCACTCCTCGGGGTCATTGACGAGTATTTCTGGCGCCATCGATGGAATGCTGAGCGATGGACACCAAAAAAAAAAAAAAAAAAAAAGAAAAGAGAAGAAAAGAAGATGGGGTCTTGTCGATTTACGAGCTGAGTAAAAATAACCAGGAAGAGAAAAAGAGAAGTAAGAAGGAGGAAAACGTTCGTTCATTGACGAAAAGCAATACGGCCTCGGCTTTGGTCCAAGTAAAAGAGAGAAAGAGAGAGAGAGAGAGAGAGAGGGGTAGAAGAGTGAAAGAGGAGAATATTCAAGTGGCCATCGGCCGTTCCACCCGCAGTTTCAACATACATGCGCATAGAGAAAGAGAGAGAGAAAGAAAGAAAGAAAGACACACGTGTATTTGTACGTATATATATATATATATGTATATATGCATAGGATGCTTCAGCTGACCGGATAACTTAAAATATCTTTGTTGCTTTTGATAATATATATCTACGTACGACAAAATTTTGTTCAAACTGGAGTTATGAATTGGAGGTAAAAAATGGGGAATGGAAAGAGAAAATTGCATTTTAATTGACACGTTGATATTTTCTTTTTTTTTTTTTTGTTTTGAAATTTTTACGACCAACTTCGAACAAATTCTTTTACTATAGAATTGATTTTTGAGTTAATTTCGATGAAGGAACGTGAATGTTGAATAAATATATAAATGATAAAAGTTTTGTGGGATGTAAGAAGGAGAGGTGAGAATTTTTGTTTAACTCGTACGTTTTTTCTTTTTGTTTTGTTTTGTTTTTTTTTGTTTTCTATATATATATATATATATGTATACCTGTTTATCTATCTATCTCTAATTCGTTTAATTCAGGATGAACACCGTAAAGGGAACGAAGATATTCGAGTTCCTTTAAAATACGATTTCGAAAATGTGTTCAAGCTGGCTAAGAAACGAAGCGACGAAAGTTGGTCCTCTCGTCCTATTATTAGAGTAGCCCCAGCCAAGTGCATCGACTGCACGTTGCAACCATAAGCTTCTGCATTCGCATTTAGGCATAGGACGAAGAAGAAAGAGAGGAGGAAGATATTAGAAATTTATTATGGCGTTCTAAACTTCGATAGTATAATCAACGTAAATAAAAAAAGTCTTTCTTTTTGAAGAATAAAATAAATATTTATTTCGTCCTTGATATATCTAATATCAAGAATTATTAAAATATATAATAAAGAAAAAAAGAAAGAAAAAAGAAAGAAAATACTTCAGGAATTAGTGAATTTTTTAGTGTGAAGTGGATATATTAAACAAATTAATTTTTTTTATGAAATTAAATAAAAAACGAATTGATCACAGTTATATAAGGGGGGGGGGGAGGGGGGAAAAAATTGTGAAACGTAATGAGAAACAAATTTTATGTCTCTTGAACAAATGAATTATATATGAAATAAAATAATGTATCGTGAAATTTCGAACAAAAAATATATTATGTATAATAAAAAAGAAATAATAATATAATAATAATTATAACAGGGATAGACGAATCGTTCTCGAAGAAAAAAAAAAAAATCGCTGGTGCGTTACAACGGAAATGCATTTAAAATAAAAATAAAAATAAAAATAAAAAAAAAAATAAAAAAAAAGAAAAGTAAAAAAGATCAAAATAGGATCGAACGTCGCGCAATTTGCTTTGATTATTCGAGAAAAAAGAAACGGATGAAAAAAAAAAAAAACAAACAAAAACAACAAAAATAATTGAAGCAATGATTCTTATTTCTTATCGAAAGAAGGATTAACACATGAATAAGTAATTCGCGTAACACGTGGAAAACTAGCCGTATAAAATGCAGAAAAGTATCGAAGACGTTGCTTCTACAGATAAGTTAGCTTCACGTCATTAAATCGTGGCCGGTTTCTTTGCCAACAAGATGCCGGTGAAACTAAGCCTAAGGTATATACAACGAATCTATATTTGTATGTATATATGTATGTATATACATACATACATATATATATATATATATACAACATACGAAGGCGTCCAATTAAATCAAGGCCATCTTGATAACGTCGTTTAGAAGACTCGATCGAGCAAATGCACGGACATCCGTGTTTGGCGCCTTCAATCTAACTTTTTGTTTGTTTCTTCCTTTTTCAAACTTTATTCTTTCTCTTTTTGTTCGTTTCTATTTTTCCCCTTTCTTTCTTCTATTTTTTATTTTAATTTTCTTTTTCTTTTTCTTTTTCTTTCTACGTTGGCATCATCATCAACGCAGCAGCATCCTCATCTCCTTCTTCTTGTTTTTCTTCTTGTTCTTCTTGTTCTTCTTCATCTTCGTATTCGTCTATGTCTTTATCTTCTTTTTCTTTTCTTTTCTTTTTTCTTTTTTTTTTTTATTTTCTTCTTGCAAAGTACAAAATATTGTAACGCATGACCGTTCACGAGCTTAGAACGATACTCGATTGTCGGTTTTGCATCGCTAAATTTGACGTTGAATTTTCTAAGAAGCCTTTTTCTATTTAATGATGTTAGAAATCTATTCAGTGTCAAAATGCATTAGAATAATAGGAGATATTAAACATATACAAGATAATTCGAAAGTTTAATCGTTTGATGCTTGATTTATTTTTTCGTATTGAAAGTTATTAGAAATATTCTATTAATTATTAAGTAAATGTATTCATTATGTCGAATGAAAAATATTAACTTTTACAATCCAATACGTATAATTATTAAATATTTAATGTGATATTTACGATCGATAAAAGTTCAGTGTATTATAAAAACAAAACAAAAAGAAGATTAAAGAAACATCAGCGTGTGTAAAGAAAAAAAGAGAGTATAGAATCGATTGATCGATGATCGATCTATGATCGATCGATGATCGATCGATGATCGATAAAAGTTGTAGAAAAAAATTTATAAAAATACAGTATGTGCGAGCGTGCGTGTACGTGTGTGAAAAGAGTATTAAACTTCTAATATATCATAAAAGATCTAACACAAGAAGCTGAAGATCGAGGCCGTTAACCAGAACGAAGAAGAGAAAGAAAGTCACGCGGAGATCGTTCGCGTTTCAAAGAACAACGTGTACTTACATTCTGCATTAGAGGAATAGATCTACTGGGTGTTTCTTAAGTATACCTCTCTAATCAATTCCAAAAAAAAAAAAAAAAAAGAAGAAGAGGAAAAAAAAAAGAAACTAAAACTAACCATAAGAAAATAAATACATCCTCTTGAAACAATTCCATTCGAAAATACGAAAATGCCAAGCTTTCTAAACATGATTTTAACGTGCGAATCTAAAAAAAAAAAAAAAAAAAGAGAAGAAAAAATAAAATCAACATTCGACACGTGCCTGTATGATTTAAACCGAACATCCAATCCCACTTTCTACTCCCCCTCCCTCCCTTACCCTCTATCATCCCTCACCCAAAAGTAAAAAAAAAAAAAAAAAAGAAAAGAAAAGAAAAGAAAACGAGGAAAAAGAACAAGAACGAAAAATAGAAAACGGAAGACAAAAAACGAATGATCGAATTTAAAAGTACAGAAATATAACTTGGAAAACAGTCTGTAACTCTTGCGTTCCATCGTAAGTAGTAAAAGAAAGAAGGTTGAGATCACAAATATGGCGAAGTTGGTATATAGACGTACACACATATATATATATATATATGTATACACATACATACTATATACTATATATATATCTACTGTATATAGTATATATATACATATATATATATCATGTTAGAGGGAAAGGATACGCGGGAACGCAAGAAACGCATCGATGCAGTCGCCGGCATTGCCGCCGCCGCCAACTTGGAGAACGTTGATTTCACGTCTGCCGCCAAGGAAATTGGAAACCATCATCCTGCTCGTTTGTTTGTCCAACCAAGTCCAGCAATCGTGTGGCCGCAGACGAGAGACTTGGCCAAGCGTATACGTGTATGTGTATGTGTATGTTTATGTGTGTGTTTCCTGTGTGTGTTATCCGCCGCGTGCGTACGCGCACATGCTACTCTGTACACCGTAATATATAAGAAAGAGTTAATGCGAATTATATATGTATTATAATATATTCAAAGGCAATGTTTGAACACTTATAAACTAGTCCCGTGTTAATTGGTCGATGATCGTATTAGAGATTAAATTTCACTCTTCCCCAACCTCACTCTCACCCTCATCTCCATCCCCACCATATTTAAACTATCTTAATAGGGTTTCTTATTTGTTCTTTTTATTATTGGTTGTCTCGCAGGTGATGTTTCTTTTTTTCTTTTTCTTCTTTTTTTTTTCTCTTCTATCAGCACGTTAGTGATTCGTTAGTGAACGGTCGGCTTCTTTATTCTTGTCCTTTTTTTAATTTAACCGTGACGATTATATATGGTTAGACATTTTGATAAATATTTCTGATGTAATGGGTTTGGGAAAATAATGGGAAATAAAAAGTAAAATAAAATTGCGACGAGGTAATGTAACCCGAGTGAAAACTCCAAAGATATCAAATCTTTTCGAACAAACAAAATCTGAACGAACTGAACTTGTCTTTAAAAAAGAAGAAGAAGAAAAAAAAAAAGAAAGAAAGAAAAATCCTCAAATATATAATGTATATTATACCATAGAGCCTGAAACAAAGGAACCCTATAGAAAACTGTGCTAAGCCCGAGCTTAATAAATTTAGCTTAACCTAATAAATCAAATACTTTAATAACTTAACCGATTCAAATCGATCGAGATAGTAAATGAAATAGGAAAAAGAAACTAAGATAAAATAAAAAAATAAAAAGAAAATATCAAATTTCAGGTACGAGTACAGACCTGGTGCCACAATTATTGGGCATGTTCGACGAGCTGGCACGTCGTGGAAACGGTTACGAGGATCACCAAGTAGTCCTCTCAGCGTCTTGTAATATACCAGCGGCTTTGCAGAAACGATTGAGTTTGGTACCGCACTCACAACGAGGTTCCATATTCGGTCAGCTTTGTGGGGAGGCTACGAAGAAAGGTAGTAGCTGTAATAGCGGTAGTAATAGTAATAGTAATAATAGTCATCGGGATAAGAGCGTGGAGATGTGTGAGAGAACGGAAGATACGGATACGACAAGTACGATAGATGTTGTGGTAACTCAACATGGTGTTGACAACAACAACGACAACGACAACAACAACGACGACGATAACAACAACAACAACAACAACAACAACGACGACGCCGACGATGACGACGACGACGACGACGACGACGAGGACGAGGACGAAGAGGACGACGAGGAGGAGGAAGAGGAGGAGAGAGAGAGAGAAAGAGAAAGGAGGGAGGTGGTCAAAGTAGAAAAAGAAAATGATGGAAATAGATTGTCGATCAACGTTATCGTGCAAGACGATAAGAAGAATTCTTATGTACAAGAAACAAACAGCAAGAACGCCAATGGAGGAACGCTTACTCAGCTTAGGTATAAAAGAAGATGTAGAAGTGGAAGACCATTGTCTGGTAGTTCGATAGCCTCTAGTACATCGTCGAGTGGCTGTAGCAATCAGGGAAATCCATCGTCTGCGACTAATCCATATTTGGCTTCTGTCGAATCATTAGCTGATACCTGTGCCAGTTCTCAAGGTATCATCGTTGACACGTTGGAACATGAAACAAATATAATACTTTCTCTCTGACTTGAGAGATTGATTATCATGTTATCTTTTTTGTTTATTCATATATTTTTTTTTGTTTCCCCCTTTTATTTCTAGGTTCAGGCGATAGCGGAGTAGTCACCGTATCCGAAGCCAGCTGTCGTATTGGTAATGTTACCAATGGTCAAAGAAGGGACAGTGCTGAAGGGGACACTTCCTCCTATCGACCACGTTATTGCGATCCACATCGTAATCCCGTGGAAAGAGTATTGCTTGAGATTGTTGATACCGAAGCTATATATGTTGAACACTTGCGACAAGTTATACAGGTAAATTGGAGATTGTACCGAGATTTCTTTCTACTTTCTTTGTTTTTCTTTCATTCTTTTCTTTTCTTTTTTTTTTTTTTTTCTACAGGGCTATCTCATATTTTGGAGAGACGATCCCACATCGTTCGTACATCAGCTACAACTGAGCGACTTGTTCAGCAACATCGAGGACATTTTCAAGTTCAACAGGTAAATATTTACTGGTAATATTGGATATGATGAAAATTACGAATAATAAGAAAAAATAAATAAATAACAACGTAAACTTTGACGTATTTCAGAGAATTCCTAAAAGAAATCGAGAAATGTGCTTTTGATCCAGTTTGCGTGGCTAACACTTTCATCAAGCATAATTCAGGATTTAAGGTCTATACCGAATACTGCACGAATTATCCCAGGTAAATAACGTATCCAATCTATTACTCTATCAAACAATTTCCTAACATCCTTCCAAAAAAAAAAAAAAAAAAAAAAAAAAAACTAACAAAAAATAAAAAACCATTGTACGATAAAATTTTATAGAACTGTCTCTGTATTAACCGACTTGATGGGACAAGAGGAAACGGCCAAAGCGTTTAGAGAAAGACAGGCAGCTTTAGATCACGCGTTACCTCTGGGATCATTTTTGTTGAAGCCTGTTCAAAGGATTCTCAAGTATCACTTGTTGCTAGAGGTAAATATTTATAAACAAATAATGATATAAAATTGATAGCTCTTTAAAAGAAAAGAAAAGAAAAAAAAAAAAAAACAAAGAAAAAAGAAAACATTGCATATAAATTTAATTTTCTTTCTCATTTTCGAATCGATCAATCAATCTAATGATTCATGATCGGATGTTCATCCGAATAAATTTGCAGAATTTATCGAAAGAGTATGGGGCAGGTTGTGACGCAAGAGAAAACGAGGCAGAAGGAAGAAGTGCAATCGAGGGTGCACTTGCAGCGATGACTGGCATCGCAAAACATATTAACGCGATGAAGAGAAGACACGAGCACGCAGTAAGAGTTCAAGAGATTCAATCGCTTCTTTATGGATGGTCCGGACCGGATTTAACTACCAGTGGTGAACTTATAGCTGAAGGTCGCTTCAGAATGAGAGGAGCAAAAGCACCGAGACACGCTTTTCTCTTCGACAGGATGTTACTTCTTACCAAGAAAAAGGAAGATGGTTTATTGGTCTACAAGGCTCATATCATGGTGAGTTTATATATTCTAATATATAATGATACACGAAGATTGGATCAAAAGTTTGTAAGTGATTTTATATATCTATTGTTATGTATATCTTGCAATATCAATACTAAAAATAAATCCTAATCCCATGATGAATAATATATCTATTTTTTTTCTAAACTTGTCTATATTTTAATTATTATTATAATACATCATATTACAATAAATTGTTAATCCTATTATAATTTTGAATAGAACGTATGAAATACAATATCATTTCTTTAGATATTGATTATATATTGAACGATCAAATATATTTCAATATTTCATAACTAATATCACGACATTTTCTCACAGTGTTCCAATCTGATGCTGATCGAAAGCATCCCAGGAGAACCACTAAGCTTTCATGTGATACCCTTTGATAATCCAAGGTTGCAATATACATTGCAGGTAAATAAAAAGAAAATCAAGCGCGAGAAATGATTTTCATGAGGGAAAAAAAAAAAAGAAATAATGAGATTAATTTCTTTTTTTTTTCTTTCTTTTTCTTTTTTTCTTTTATCAGGCACGCAACCTGGAGCAAAAGAGGGAATGGACCTTGCAAATAAAAAGAGTAATCCTTGAGAATTACAACGCTGTTATACCTTCTCACGCCAGGCAGCTGTTTCTACAACTTGGTCAGACTCAACACGAAGGTAAAGTTATTACAGAGAAAGGGAGACACGAGACAGAAAGATTTTAATTCGTAACTTTAATTCGTACTAATTGAGATTAATTACAGACGATTCTCCGACCGACAAAAGCTCGGCGAAAAAGTTATACTCGGCGCCGCCGGAATATTTAGAGAAACGTAAGCAAGAAAGAGAAAGAAGAAGATCAGAAACTGGTATAAGGCATAAGTTCAAAAAGAGTACAAGAAAATCTGAATCACCTGCTATCGCTACCGAGGTAAAAAAAAAAAAAAAAAAAAAAAAAAAATTCTCAACGTCATTAACACTTTAAATCTAAGACGATACAGTAGTAAATCAAGATATTGATTATTCAGGACTCACCGGCATCGTTAAGGAAAAATCCTAATAACGAGACTGAAATGCACGACTCGAGAGATCAGAATCTTAACAGGTGTTCCGACGGACGTACTCTCAAAGTAAAGGTAAAATATTTTCATTCGATTATTAACGTAATATATATATATATAAAATAGACTAGAACGTTTTCAATATTTTCGTAGGATCGTTTCACCGGTTGGAGAAGAAAATCAGAGCCAGGATTTCAATCTTACGTTTCGTTGAATCAATCGGACGAGGATCAGAAAGAGGAGACGACGGCTGATAATATGGAAACGACTTTGGTTGAATCAGATCGTACGATCAATACCAGCAACGAGGAGAACAAGCCAACAAATTCTCAACAAGTTGAAACCAAAGAGAACAACGAACAACAGACTGCAACTACTACTACACCAGCAGTGGCCCAAACGGTTGAAGAAATAGTTGGTCATATCTTAATGCAGAATCAGGAGTTCCAAAAGTTGTTGGAAAAACAAAGAACGAGTAGTAGTATAAACGTGAGACAACAGCAAAGATTCAACAAGAGAATATCAGCTGACACTTCGGATGAAAGCGATTGTGAGAACGCTAATTACGTTGGTGGAACGTCGAACAATCGTGTCCGTGCGTCTCATCGTGAAACCCAGAGATTGGTGAGAACGAACAACGCATGGAACTCATTGTCCTCTGCTAGTACACGTGACACACCACAGCCAGCTCTAAGGTTGCTCTATGATAATTTAAAATCATCGGATGGTAAGACAAGCGTACACGAGACATTGAATACAAAGAACAATGTAAATCGTGTACACGAAAAGAGAGCTCTTTTCGAAGCTTTCAAAAGACAAAGTATCGTGACTGAGAGTAAGATAATAAAGACGGCTTTGAGGATCAGAGAGAACTCTACATCTGCCAACGAGGATTCAAACGATACTAGTATACGTGGTAATAACGATCAGGATTATTCGGAGAAGGCTAACGAAGTTCAACCGAGTCCCGAACGAAAGGACAAGGCCAATGATATCAATCAACAGGATATCATCAAAGAAGCTGACGAATCAAAAGGTTTCGGTAACTACGATAATCTCCAACATGTTTGGGAAGGTCTTCAAGAGGAACAAGACGTTAATGGAAGTGACAGTCCAACAAGGCCGGCCGTTTGGTTGACCAAACTCTGCGAAGGTTTACCAACTTCACCGCAAAAGTGTGGTTCCTTGCCTCGTAGCTTTCAGATCAATCCAAACTCGCAACTTAGCGTTACCAAATCTCGATTTCTTCAAAGAGATGGTAAACCAATGACCGAGAGACCTTTCACTATAGCCTCGGACAAGCCCGCCGAGATAAATCTCGAGGATATGGAAAGATACGCTTCGAGTTGTCAGCCCGAAGGTAGGATTGCCAAGTTCCCAACCTCGGTCTCTACTTCAACATCTACGTTTTTCTGTTCGCTCGATGACACTCTGACAGACGCGTATTCCGAAATTCACATGGTCTCACCTACTACGACCAACATTCATCCCGATCACAAAATCTATCGAGCTACTAACGGTAGTACGAGGTTCAAGAACGTATTGTCGAAGGCTGGTAGTCGTTTGCAAGGTCTCAGGAATACTCTCAGCACCGAAACTCTGGAATGTAGCGAAGAAATAGAAAGAACTAAATACTTTCGTTCGTTGAGCAATGGAAAATCAAAGAGAAAGGGCAAATCCAAACATTCTAGAGAAAGTTCTTCGGACGTGGAGGAACTGGTTGGTTGTGTACCAGCTGCTGGACCAACCGATTATAGGATACCATCATTGTATTATAAACAAGGAAGTTCTAGTTTGGGTGCACGTATAGCACAGTCCGATTACGCAGACCCTACTGTCCTCTTTGCTGAAAACAAACGCAATGGTAGTAACGAGGAGACGAGAAAAATAGACGAGAACGCGAAAGAAAATGAAAGGGATAAGGAAGAAGAGGATGAGGAAGACGAGGAGGGATCATCTTCCAGAGAAACTAATCGTCGTGAAAGCGAGACCGACAGTTTCTACGAGAGATCGTTCGAAATTATTGAGAATTATGTTGACGTTGATGGCGAGGAAGTTTTTAGGGACAGTGCAATATTCAGTGACGCTGATGACGTTCTTCTAATGCGTACAGATATTGGTGGAGGAGGGGAAGGAGGAGGTGGAGCTACTACGTCAGCTGGTAATAAACAAAAAGTCGCACCTCCGGTTCCTGCGAAAAAAAAATTAGAATGTTCATCAGTGTCAACTACTGTATCGAGTATCGTGCAAGAAAGTAATATAGTTGGCAAGCCTTATGTAGCACAGAAACCTGATTACCTAAAGATAAAGTCGATCTTCTTGAGAGCACAGAGTAGTAGTAGTAGTAGCAGCAGTAGTAGTAGTAGTAGTAGTAGTAATAATAGTAATAGTAGTAGTAGTCCAGAAGGTAAAATTTCTTCGATTAGGTCGTCCTTTGTAAAAAGAGACGTTGACAGAAAGTGTATGACGAATGATGTTGCATTGAATGAAGGATCCGGCGATACTGGTAACGATGATAAGGATGATGTATCAGCTGGACAGAGTCAGGCTGGTTGGGTTAAGAAAATAGTTTGTCAATTGCAAGGACATGTTGAGACATAATTAATAATCTTTTAAGGTTTTTTCCTCTTGAATTACAAACTGTAATTTCTTTTTTTTTTTTTTTTTTCTATCTCGTGTCTTTCAAAATTATTCCAAAACGTAATCGACTGTCTAATATTTTTTTATTATTATATTATTATTATTATTATTATTATTATTATTATTATTATTATTATTATTATTATTATTTTAAAGGAATTTTATCCCAGTTTTATCTCTTTTCTCTCTCCTTTTTTCTTATTTTTTTCCTTTCCTTTTGTTTTTTTTTTTTTTGAAGTTAGGAAAATCATTGTTGAGTCGTTTGATTCGTTTTACTTTTCACGGGTTGATCTCTGTTTTACTGAATGAAATTTCATAAGTAAATGTTTATGAAAAAAAAAAAAAAAACTCGAGGGTGTACTCGAACGTTCAAATTTTTCGTATGATCTTATTTTATTGTATTTCTTTTTTTTTTTTTTCTATTTTACGTATTATCGAAAATGCCAAGTACTGCCCATTTTTTTTTAACTTTAATTCGTATAGAAAGTACAATTGTTATTTAATAAGGATATAAACGTGACGATTTTTATTTTTATTTTTTTCTTCCTTTTTTAAATTGTTAAAAGATCTCCGATATATAAATTATTTCTCATTTTTATTTTTTCTAAATCTTCTTGGATGAAATTAAATTAACATTTTCTTTCATGGATCTACCTTTTTTTATTCTTCTCAAGTAAAAGAAAGAATTCATCTTTCTCTCTTTTAAATATTCTAATATATTTAGATCTAATCCAAGAACGATTTCAATGAGTATACCTTTGTTCTCTGTTCGAAGAAAAAAAATAGAAAAAAAAATATAATAAAAAAAAAAAAAAACAAGAAAAAAAAACAAACAAAAAATAATAATTGTGTTCAAATAGTAAGGTACAATGTAACGTTATCTATTCAAGATCAAAGGAATAATATTGTATGAAGAAGTAACAACGTTACTTCACGTATGTTTTTTAAGGATAGATTATGTTATTTTGTATAAAGCTAAGAACTAAAGAGAGAGAGGACTATACATTGTTGTACCGTAATGTGCTGTTAATGTATATAGTAATATAATTTTTGTAAAATTTCACTGCAATCAGTTTAAATCATTTAACCTTTTTTTTTATATTTGGAAGTGGAGAAGATTAATCAACACTTTGGCTACCTTCATTATCACATGCATATAAATATATATATATATATATATAAATATATATATATATATTTACACATATATATAATATATATATATATATATGTATACACATATATTATTTCAGGTAGGTTTTATTACGAGAATGTATTATGTACAGTAGGTTTAGAGCTAATCGTGCTTAAAAATATAAGTTGTAAATTATACATGAGAAATCATAAATTATTTTCACAATACTGTATTTATATAAAAACTCCTAAAATGAAAGCTTCATAAGTCGAAGATAAATTTCGTTATACACATTATGTACAACTGCAATAGTTATATGTATGTATGTATGTATGTATGTGTATATGTATGTGTATATATATATATATGTGTATGTGTATATATATATACACATCTTTTTAATTACTACTTCCATTAATGCTCAGTCCTATCTTTTCTTATCTTGTTTTTCTTTTTTTTTTTTTTTTTTATTTCTTTTATATATATATCCTGCAGAGTTCGCTTTCATATCTCACGATTCGAATATAAAGAATAAAATAACATTCATTTGTCTCTATATTATTAAGGAGTCCCTGCTGTTGACATTGCACAGAAAGAAGATTCATACTTATTATTTAAAATTACTCCATTTATGTATTGTGAATAATGTTATAGTAATTAATAAATGAATCCTCATGCATGCAACATCGTTTACGAGATACTCCTTAAAAACTACCTTCTCTTTATAGAGTTACATTATCGTACCATTTTCTATAATAATTCCATCATGTAAGAATATTCGTATCCGTTGCTATATGCATGTGTCACTAAAGCTTTGGTTAACAACATATCATTGACATATCGACGAATAAATTTATGTATGTGTATGTATATATATATATATATATATATATATATATATATATATAATATATCATAATATATCTTTACCTTAATCTCATGAGCTAACGAAGTCTTGAGAGAATACTTTTTACAATCACGTATATTATCTTTTTAAAATTACTTTTTCCCTCCTCAAAGCTGCTTTGCATTATTTAAATATAGATATATCTATGTGTATAAATATATATTTATACACATATGTATGTATGAATGTATGTATGTATGTATGTATGTATGATACATATACATATACATATATACTTCTATTTCTCTTTCTTTCTCTTCCTAATTTGTTTCTCAAAATATTCGAATGTCTTTTACTAATACATTATTCGTTCATCATTCTTTCATTAAGGATTAAAACAAACTAAATAATTCAAATTATGTCTTTGCTTAAAGAAAAATGTATACCTAGTAATATGCATGTATGTATATAAATAAAACTGATGTCAATGTTTCTACATTGTATACTCTAGAGACAAAGCCATCAATCAATCAATCAATCAATCAATCTGGTCGATGTGGACAGGTACACAATTATCGCTGTAATTTGTCCTACCATTACATGAATCTAATGCTTCTTTCTTTTCTCTTTCTGTTTTTCTCTCTTCTCTTCTTTTTCTATGAATAGATTTAATATAAATCACTATTTCATTAACTATTCACTATAAAATGAGATATATATGTTTATATATATATATACATATATATATATATATAAACATATGTATATATATATATATCAGGACGTTCTAAACTCGTGGTCGTGTGAGCAGAATATGGATATGTGTTTATCTGCGTATGTATAGGTTATGGAAACTTTCTTTCTTAATTACAATTAAATTTTTTGTCTTTGTGTGTTGTGTTAGTTTGTTTTTTTTTTTCTTTTCTTTTTTTGGAATTTTTTTGTTCTCTTTTTTCTTTTATCCAATCGTTTACTCGATTAACTTCGTCGTATCGCGTTTGGTCTATTTGTTTAATAAATATCAAAGCTCTTTGCCTATTATTTTTCAATGAATTAATTCGTCGTTAAATTTCTTTTAAATCCTACATACATGCTCGTACCACATACATACAATAAAACTAACATAAAGTTTTACATTATCTTCTTTTTCGTTTAGATTATTTTTCTTCTCTCTTTTTTTTTTGTTTTCTGTGTTAATATTTTTTTTTATTTTTGTTGCGCTATACGCTTGCATGCCGATACATCTCTCTATATTTTTTACTTTACTTGTTACTTTTTTTTTTTTTTTTTTTATTATTTTTTTAGATTATTAGTCGAGAATAACGTTAGAATCGCTTTAGAAATTATTGTCGTTATAATAATAATAATAATAACACCGAAAACTCGTGTGATCGTCTTTACTACGAAATGATAAAAACAAATTAAAAGACACATACGTACATGTGTGTATGTATGTATATATGTATGTATGTACGTGTGTGTATGTACGTCTAATTATTTATGTTTGTTTGTTTTTTTAACACGAATATCGTAGCGTTTACAATGAAATTTTGATGCTTCGACCAATGCAGCACGCATACGACTTTAAACATGTATATTGCACACGTATTGATTTTGTTTCTATTTCCTTTTTATTTTTTTTTAATTTTTATTTTTAATAAATAAAAGCAAAAGTTGTGATCGCGCGTTCCTTTTTAAGAAAGGACGTTCTTTCCTTTTCTTACGAATATACACGTGCTACATTTATTTATTTATTTATTTTTTCTTTTTCTTCTTTTTTCGTCTTTTGTTACAAATTATTCCTGAATAATAGACAACATATACGCATATCAGTCAATCGTGAATCCATCACATAACACAATAATTATTACGATCTGTGCTACAACAATGTCTTATCAAACATTCTTGATATTTAATTCATTAATTAATTCATTAATTACGGATCTCTGACGCTTGTACTCTTCGTTAAGGTTCAAAAGAAGATGCATCGTAAAATATCTCGCATATATATATATATATGTACATATATATATACACACACGTCTGTGCGTATATGTATATCTACGTATATATGTAATTATGTATGTATATGTGTGTATGTGTATGTAGAGTGTATATTAAAATGCGGAGCATTGCGACCATAAAACGTACCTAATATATTACTACACTATTTTCTTTTTCTTTCTTTCTTTCTTTTTTTTTTTTTTTTTTTTTTTTTAATACGATTAATAGGGAAGACATTGTTGTATCTATTTTCCTTTTCAACTCGTATTATCCTCCATTATCATCGTCATTATCGTCATCGTCATCGTCTAATTTATATCGTTAAGTGCATATTTTTCTTTTTCCCCTATCTTCTCCAAAAATTAATTACAAAAAAATTTGATTGAATTAATTCGATTTGGTGTTTGATTGCAACACAGCAACGATTATAATTACAGCTTAATTATCAAACATTATCCTCCCAATTGGGTAAGACCGTTTCTTTTCGTATATATTATTTACATCTCGCATAAATTCGGCATTCGGCTTTTTGCTAAGGCAACGCATGGGAAATAATACAGCAAATTATCGATTTAAATTCTGTCTTTTCGTCACTTAAATGCAATTATTACGTGCACGCATTATATTTCTATTCTTTCTCTTTCTTCTTCGACAAATGAATCCAACTTCGTGAATTAATATATACATATATATTTATATATGTATTTATATATAACATGTATGTATGTATATATTATTTCAGGTCACAGCACAGGTGGTGTAAAAGAAATAATCGTATTATTTAACAATGTAAATTAAAAAAAAATCGAACAAGAAGAAAACATAGTCGATAGGATATACGAAATATAACCTAACAAAAGCGTCGCGATAAATCTCTATACAATACGTTATAGAATAATAATAATTATTATTATTATTATGATAATGATAATACAACGAATGAATCAAGTCGAAACAATGATATTTAACAATGAAATATAGGAGGGAAAAAGTAATGAATGAATTATATTTAATTTCAATGAATTAACGATAATAATACCACCCATGCTCCGCCATGATAAATGAGCGCGAGTATAGGAAGCTTTAAATCTTGTATCTTGTCTCACTAATATTATTACAATAATAATAATAATAATAATAATAATAATAATAATAATAATAATAATAATAATAAGTAATAATAATGACGATATAATATAATTAATAATAATAATAATAAATTTTGTTGATAATATATAATACTTTCTTCAGTCGTCTATATCCTATGTACAGAGCAAAATTTCATATAAAATACCGAAATATTTCAACATCTCCGAGATAATTTTTCTTCTTCCTTTCGTTCGACGATATTTTTTTACACATTTCTCCTTCTGTTATCTGTTTTTTTTTTCTTTTTTTTTTCTTCCTTTATTTTTAATTCATTATTGCGTATGCCTGATTCTATTATAGCTAGTAAATATTAATGCATACACCATATATAAATTGGAAAATAGAGAAAAAGGAGAGGTGGAAAAGTGCTAGACTTCATGACGAAAGATCGATTATATCCGATCTTAAAAAATTCTCCACGTTTGTTCTATCTTATCTTCGATTTTTTATAACGTGTACAAATAAATAATACGCGACAAATCGACGTTAGTACGATAATAATACGTGTATAAATGTATTTACGAACGTGCGTTATCTTCTACTAATCTCTTACTTGCCAGCAATGTACGGTAAAAAAAAAAAAAAAAAAAAAAACAAGAGATGGTTACGTAAATAAGACGCAATATTATATCGACTTGGAATTATGCCAGTTAATGAATTAACAATATCATGCTCAAGCAAAATAATGATTGGAACAAATTTACTAATTGCAGCTACCTGATACAGTTAACCCTCTATAACCTAATTTTCTTTCTTTCTTTCTTTCTTCTTTGCTTTGTGTCCATAGAAAATGTTTATATAATGTGAAACTTATGGTATAACTATATTACATATACTAAGTATAACCTACACTTAGTAAATATTTTGTTCAAAACAAAAGAGATATGTATACGTAGCTTCAAAATTACATAGCATTATAGAGAGTTAATGTGTGTAAAAAAAAAAAAAAAAAAAAAGATCAATGACTCGTGATAATTAAAAAATTGATGACATAATTAGCTTAATTGTAATAATTATATACGTTAAGTTTTTATATTCACTTTGTGCTAGTTGCCTTAAAAATGCTGATCACTCTTATTCGTTTTGTGGAAACCATAGTCTAGTCAATTCAGCTGTCTCTAAACTGTGATCTAGATTCATTAGTCTAAAAATTAAGTTTCGTTGATGCATGCTTTTTTTTTCACACGGCTTCCTATACTTATATATCTTTTTTGTCTTTTTTTTATGAGGACACAAGTGTAGTTTAGTAAGCAAAAAAGGATAAGACAATTTCTAAACTACAATCTATAATGTAATATCATGTTTTATGTATATTAGTTAGATTAAATCGATAATAGACTAGACTCAGGCTCTAAAAATTCTAAAAATGTGTATTATGTGTTGACTAAATATAAATTCGCGGTTGGTAAAAAGAAATCAACTTGAATCGATTAGAAAAAAAAATCTTGACTCGTGCGACAGCTTAATGATAAGTAAGTTGTTTTACTTTTTATGATCTACTCAATCCAGCACTCTTCCTCCTTATGAGACACAGTCTCTCCTCTCTATACAATATACCACAAACGAAAAACTTCATTTCTCCCAGTCTTTAAGCCAATCACAAGAAATTTCATTTTTTTTTTTTTTCCTAAATATTTTCAAGCATGATACTTTGTATCACATTATAATAATTATGAACATAAAATTATATCCATGATCAAACAGATACATCATGTTCATAAATTCTTGATTATAATGTAATTTTGGGCTAACATTTATTCATCATTAAATAATATTAAACAATACTGATTTCATTTCCATTTTTTTGAAACCAGATTGCGTTTAAGGCTATTCGCAAATATTAATTATAACCGTTGATAATATATCCTGCATAATTATCAACAGAATATTTCTCTTAAACTTAAATATATAAACTGGATTAATCTGAACATATATTCTTTGAAGATAAAATAATTCCAGATTACTTTCATCAACAGCAATTTTTATACGAACTGTGCATCATTATTATTTCATTATTAAAAATTAGAGACATTGATCTTTGCCAATGTCTTAATAAAATTTGACATTTTCAAAATAGCCCTATGCCTATCAAGCCAAAACTTATACTGGGGAGTATACATTCTATATTATTTGATTTATAATAATAAAACTTTAATAAAAGAGGTTTGTACTAATGGTTATTTCAATGTTACTTTAACGTTATATAATTATTGTGTTATTGAAAATAACATTATATAGTTCCTGCCAGAAAAATATACATATATATGCTGTGTTACTTTTTTTAGAATTGATGAACTATACCATTTATTCGCTTAATATTTCGTATCTAAATCGTTGTATTTTCTTTTCTCTATAATTAGTTAAATTATGTAATATATATACGTGCTATTGTAACTACATCGAATAAGTAGTAGACGAAATTTACAGACGTTAAAGAATATTATGTATAATATGGCAAGCTTGCTTGTAAGTAGACATTGCATATAATTCTCATAATCTTAGAAGAAAAGTATCATTCTCTTTTGAAAAATATAAGCTAACACTTGTTTTTCATCGCTATATTTATACTTACTCTAAATAAATAAATACAAATTCTGTTAAGTTACATGCTAAAAGAAAAAAAAATATACACAAAATTAAAATATATATATATATATATATATATATATATATATATATATAAGTTAATTGCGTTCTATATCGTGAAAAAATACGCAATTTCTTAAAAAAAGAAAAAAAAAAAAGAAAATAAAACATTTAAATAATATAAGCTTTGTTTTGTCAGGCAAAAGGGCACATATGGATATACTTTTTTTTTTTTTTTTAATTACGACATGCTTTGAACTAATTTGGTATTTCGTTCAACTACGACGACATCGTCCACGTTTATTGAAAGAAATACCTAATTTTAGAAACTGTTTTGGCCAGTGTACTAGTCTACATAACATCAACTATATTCAAGATATTATTGAGTAAATTATGTACATTGGTGTACACATTTCCTTAATATATCCGTCACGTTTTTTGTGACTCGTAATCAGGAAAACTAATAGTAATTTTTTTTCTCTTACCAATTTCCAACATTCTTTTCAGTAAAATCATTGCATTCGTATGTAATCAACAGTGAATCACAATTCACTTGCGGCATGAGAGGCTTGTTTATTTACATAATAAGATGAAAGAGAGGATGCTCAATAACTGGCTTCATGCCCAGCAAGTATATATAAATCTGCTCCTTCAGTCTCTGTCAATGTGCCTGAGTGTACCAAATGACTTTCCAACATTACAACCCTGTCACATAAAACCATTGATTTATATTCAATATATTTTCTATTTTTAAAATTATCTATGTTTTTATCACTATGTACGTACTTATCCGAACCAAGTAACCTATATGTTCTACTTGGATCACTGATTTCCTGTGTAACTTCACCATTCTTAAAACTTCTACCTTGCATACCATGTTTATGGAATGCCAATACACTATCCGGTAGACAAACTAATAACAAATAGAGAATAATAATTAATAACTGATATTAGCTTATAAACAATAATTAATCATCATACTTACTAATTGATTCTATCTGAAAATTGAAATGCAGTTCCGACATCTGCTTCTTGCTTACCCTGAGTTTTCCTTGTAATGTAACCACCTTAACTACATCTAGATGAAAAATATCATGTAAGAATGTTATATCGTAGATAAATTGTTGATAAATTACTCGTTATATTAGTTACTTACTTTCATAACACACAAGTATTGCATCCTTTTCAAGTTGTGTCACATTAATGACATGAAGATTTTCTCTTCTTGGTATCACAGTTGCTAAAAATAATGCAATATCAATTGTTTATTTTTATTCGAATATAACATAATTATCTTGAAAGATTTGAAGTAAAGCATTACCTGAACCATCCATATCCTCTAACTCGTCACTATGGAACCAACTTGCTCCAGAATTCATATTAATTAAATCCAATTTTAATTTATTTTGTTGATATGGTTGCTTGACTGATACACACACCATCGGATATTCCATTTCGGGTGTAATAATCATTTCAAATACATTTAAAGGTGATGGGAGAGCACAATCAAAATGCTTTAAAAGCATAAATTTGTTTAGAGGATCATACCACTGCATTAAAAATATTCCTGCTGGCATTGCCCCACAAAGGTACTTATATCTGTATTAATAATTTTATAAAACATACAATTAGTTATATACAATTAATTATAATCAAACATTATATTATATTATAAATGATGGAAAATTAAATTTATAACTCACCCATTATACGGATTCCTTCCGACGCAACACTTAGTGCAACCTTTAGTATCTGGTACTTTTGTAGTAAGTGCAAATTTTCTAGGTACTAATCTCTCGGGTATTTTGTTCATATGCAATGAGAACCTATGAGTCTGTTTGCTCTGCATTGCTAATAAATCATGTCTATATAATTGAGGCGTTTTTCCTATGAGATATAAAAATGATTAATCCTTTACATAATACTTGGAAGATATAATCAAAGTAAATTAAATATCTATTAAAAAGCCAAATAAAAATTTTACCAGACAAGGACATAAGAACATCCTTGATAACATACATCCAAATTGTACGTCTAGGATATAGTTGATCTATTGCAGTTTCATGAAGTTCATTTAAGTTTAAATTGTAAATTCCTTCCTCTGCAGCAATAAGCAAGTGTTGATCTCTTGTATCAGGATGTATCCAACTAGCTGTACAATGTATTCTCAAAGGGCAACCATTAAATACCTTTAATAAAGAAAGTTTATAAATAACGCATGTGTAACAGAATATATTTTTATATTAGAAAAAAAATTCATTTCTACCTTTGAAAAACATGCTCCCATATGAACTTTTGGAGTTGGTGGCAATCCATTACTTATAGGTCTTGGAGGTGTATGCCTTTTTCTGTCCCTTCTTCTTGGTGGTACAGGTGGTGTATCTGATAGGAGATCCGGACTAATACTTTCTCTTTCCCCATCTCCTGATATTTCGTTATCTCCTGAAAATTAATTTTTACCAATATAGCCAACTTTTATGTAAATATTTTACAAGCATATTTTGAATAAAAAAACATGCTACTACCATTAGATTGTAGAGATTCATCTCTAGGACCACTATCTGAAAGAGACCTTTGACGTTGTCCATTCACAGCTGTTAAGGAGTGGGAACTGTTTACCAGGCCATATAACTCATCTACAGAACTGTGACGTCTAGGACTTGCTTGAGACCCTATGCAAACAATTTTTTACCTCTATATTTTTTTTGATGATATACATTATTATAAGAATACACACATACATCACATCACATCACATCACATCACATCAAATCACATTTTTATTTTTAAACTAATTGATAAATTCTAAACTTTAAAAACTTATTTCATTCACTTACCAGATACATTATTGTAATATCCACAATGCACCTCGCATTCATTTGAAGATTCTCCAAGTGGAAGTGTCGCTCTAAAAATATATAATTGTTAATTAACATTGTTACTATTATATCTTATGTAACAATAAAAAATTCTTTAAGACAAACTAGTGCAAAGAATATTTTTTTCTGTTAATAGGTTGCATATGATATACATTCAATGAAAATATGTATTAGTACCTGACACTTCAAATTATTAAACAAGCAATTTAACATTTTCAACAAATTTTGCATAAAAATGATGTATCATTTGCATAAAAAAATTTAAAAAAGAAAAAATGCAGCAATGTGTTAAGAGCCAAAAAAAGCAGTGTGTATTTTGAACATATTTTAGCAATGCCTCATAAAGAAAAAAAAATTTTAATATAATCAAAAAAAAACAATTGCAAGCAAATGTAAATTTAATGATATAAAATATATTAAAAAATTCTATGACACATTATAGACGTGAATTTATATTGAAACAATGATATTAATATCAATATTTTCTTGTGGTTATATGAATTACTATAAATAATATTTTGCTTAACATTCTTACCCAATCATTGATTTTACCTACTTAATACCAGCTATGTTAGTAATATGAAATATTTTAATATGATATGTGTATGTGATATATTTTTCAGGCATGATTTTAAAATGTTTCTATTTATTTTTTTGACCAATTATCATAGAAATATCTCTACATTCATATTTATATCTATATAAATGAAAATGTAAGAAACTAGAAAATAAAACATTTTACAATAATTTATCATTATCATTTACTTACTGCAGGGAGTATAGCTGATCGCAATGCCCACCAACCATCGACATTGCATTTCCCCTGCACACATGAAACTATGGTCATATACTACAAAATAATTGCAAATAGAATAAACACATTTTGTATTTCTGTAAACTTTTCTGTTATCATTCTGTTTTAATTTAAATGATTTGAGATTTTATTTTGTAAAAGTAAAACCAAATATAGATCTCAATACTGCTTGTTAGCTTCATATTCTGATTTTATAAATACGATCCAATTATTAGTTACTGTTAGATTATATATCAAATCGAAATAATATTTTTACATCGTGTGTATATCATTTGATAAGCACATAACATTTTTGCAATAAATATACAAACTTCCACCACCAATATGGTTAATGCCAAGGTTCAAAGCAAAAGCATAAATGACGAAAATTATCATGCAACTATCAATGTGACAGATATCTATCAGATTTATATATATAGATATGATAGATATGAAAATATTATTGAATAAATTTAAGTAATATATAAATCATATTATATATGTACAAGATCTTTCATCATTTCTTCCATTCCATTAAAATATTCTTGAAAATCTTATTCATTTCTCAAATATTCTCTTGTATTAAACCATCACCAAAAAAAGTAAAATGTATGTGAACATATCTGTATAAATGTATACATGATCTACAGAGAGGACAAGTATATGGTGTTATAATCTATTATAATCTATCATTAAATATCTGATGCACAATTAATTTAACATATGTATCAGGAAAGAGAATAAGTGCAAGGTGCAAGGTGCAAGGGAAAAGGGTTACCTGCCAATACCTTAGCAACAACTCCTCATCAATGTACTGCAATAGACTCCTGTAGGGAGAAATTATTAAAATTACAAACTGATCAGAAAAATTAATACTACAAAGAATATATAATTCGACTAAATGACAAAACTAAATACATTGTTACATATATCAGAAAGAAGAGATAATGATTGTCACATGATAAATATAACAATATTACAATTATGTAATCAAATTTCATTGATCGAAAAGATTTTCTAAACTATAAAATTGTATTGTTCTAATTGTTTACATTCTTCATAAAATAATTTAACTTTTTTTGTTTCGAAGAAGTGTTCATAAATGAATAAGAGAAAAAATAAATTCTTGATGATTGATATAAGTTGTAATTAAAATATATACATTAATGAAACAAGGTGATTATACTTACTGAAACAAAATTTATAACAGAAATCATTTTTTAAATTGACAATCATTAACATGCAATATAAATGCAATATGATACAGCATAAACTATTATCATACACCATGCATTAGTTATCCACTAATATTAAAACTTGTACTCTCTCTCTAATCAGAGTAATGTTATCAAAAAGTTAAACATATTTCATCTATATAAATGATGCAAAAAATACATCTTTTATATACAAGTAAAAACTTTGCTTATATATGTGTAAGATCATTATTTGTACATATTATAAGTGTTCCATATTTAGTAGTTAATTTAACATGCGTTCCATACATATGAGATCAAAATTTTCAAAGAATGAAAAGCTTTAAATATTACTTCATAAATAATTAATATTTAAAAGCTTATATTTTTATATAAAAATTTTATACATATGATAATATTTGTTAATTACATATTCTGACCAAATAAATTTTGAATAATGTCAAATTATGACACTGTCTCACACCAAGCCAATTTTTTATTTTGTATTTTACCTTAAACTCATATGAAATATCTCTGTGCCAGTTTTGCTTCGGCGTGATCGTCTGTTACCATCAGTAACATTTGCGCCAAGTGTACTAATACAGAATACAGAGATAAATTATATCACTTTTTAAATAATAAAAATAAGCATATATAATTGATCCCGTTATTCTCTTTGTTTTCTTTTTTTATAAAATAAATTATGGAATTTGAGAAATTAACAATATTCATTGTTGCTCTTACACAATGCAAAGCATAAGCAAACGTGCTATGTGCAACTATAAACGAATATTAGCATCAGCCACAGAGTAGCTAAAATTTCTGTTATATTATATAAAATTGCTGTTTTGTTTAATAAATTTCAACATGTAACATGGATATTAACAAAACTGGGAATGCATGCCTAAATATATTTTCTACTAATCAATGTACTTACTCATGAAGATTAGTGGGTGTATGTGAAAAACTGTATTTGATAATAACAAGAAAACATTAAACTATCAAATTTTAATAAAAGATTTGGCATACAACATAAGAATAACTATATCAAAAACTCAAACAAAACAGCATTTACCATATTAGTGGAAGTGATTGATAAGCTGTAACCCTTTCCACATCTTGTGACGGTAAATATATATATGTATATATATATATATACAGAAATAATCTTATATATATATATAAAAAGAGAAATTAAAATATATAACATAAGAAGAGAGAAATATTTCAAGTAACTTACTTTTCTTGTACATCTTCAAATGCAGTGCCAATTCCACAATCAGGATGAACATCACAATTGTGTACAGCCTAAATATAAAAATTAAATTCAACAACAATTTGCAATCATTATTTATGCTCTAAATACATCATTTTTTTTTTTTTTTTTTTTTTTTTTGTTAATTACAGCCAATAATTTACCTTCACATTATTCATAATATCCATAATATCCCATGCTGGATTAGTATCTACTGAAGGAGTTATAGAATCTCTTTGTAATGTACTGCCATCAAGGTTGATTAAATCTATAATTTACATTTATAATAAACGATATCGTAATTTATATCAATTGATGTAATTCAATTAATATATTCCTGATAAATATTTACCATCACTATCTAATTGTGATATGGGGCTTTTTGGCCTAGGTCTTGCTGTATGCCTTGAAGCAATTCTTTGTGGTACATTAGGTACTGCTCCATCTTCATCAGCTTCTAAATCAGTAAACATATGACTAGGATTTGACACCTTCTGCAGTAATTCCAAAGCCAATCGTTTATTCATTTCTCCTTGAAAAAATGCATGCTGTAAAAAAAAAAAAAAAGTAAAAGTATTGCGAATTATTTTTTCAAGAAAACACGTGTATTTATTATACTTGAAGATGCAAAATTAACCTGCAGTAATTTTTCTGCTGTTGGCCTCTTCTTAGGATTTTTAGTTAAAGCAACTTTGACAAAATTATGAAATGTAGGACTCCATTTGTCACGGTCTTTTAATGTTGGAGGTTTAAAACCAGATTTTGACATCAAGAATAAAGCTCTCATTGGATGTAAATCAAACATGGGAGGTTGCAATTCTGCTAATTCTATCGCCGTTATACCACAAGCCCAAATATCGCATAATTGATTGTACCCACCCTTTCTTTCTACTGCTGCAACCTAATAAAAATTTAAAATAAAAAGAAAAAAAAAAAAAAAAAATTACAGAAAGCAATATTTTATTACAATCACTTATGATTGTACATACCTCAGGTGCCATCCAATAAGGAGTGCCAATAAAACTTTTCCTTTTATTTATTGTTGCAGTAATTTGAGCAGACACTCCAAAATCAGCTAATTTTACATCCCCTGCCTCAGTTAACAATATATTGGCACCCTTTATATCACGATGCATTTTTCCCATACTATGTAAATAAGCTAATCCCATAAGAGTCTCTCTGCACATATATGCTATCTGTATCTCTGATAATGGTCCAGTTACTACAAAACCGAAAACATAGCTTACAAATTAGAAAAGAAAAAAAAAAAAAGAAAAAACAAAACTATAAAAAATATTGACATACTGTGATAAATATCTTGTAACGATCCACCCCCACAATATTCCATACATATCCATAATTTGTCCCTTCTCAAGTAGCTGCCATAATATGCTATGATATTTGGATGTCTACAATCTTTCATCATCAAGATTTCTTGCTGTATAATAGCAAAATCATCACCTAAAAAAAAAAAAGAAAAAAAATCTAGCTATTATAAGTAATTAACTGATAATTAAGCGTCAACAATATTTTTAAAAATATCAATCGCTTATACAAATATATCTTGTCTTATTATCATTAATACAATTGGAAATTTATAAAATGAGAATTATATAATGTATGAATCAAACAAAAAATTTGATTAAAATGATATTTGAATCATGTATCAAGTTCAGGGTAATGTACCATAATTGGTCTTACCTGGCTCTAATTTGATAACCTTGATGGCGGCAAGATCGTTCATCGATAATCTTTTAGCCTATAGAAATAATAATGATAATACGTCAAAAAAAATAATGACAATTAACAGAATAATTATTTGGCCACTAAACCTTGTAAACATCTCCATAAGTTCCACTGCCTATTCGTTGAATGAGCTCATACTCGTCCTGCGGATTTCTACGACTGATGTCACTGGACAGTGCATTAGCGTTTAATGCCATCGTGAACCGCAGTATCTTTAACGCTAATACCTAAAGAGCGTAACTAATATCTAGAAAAGAATGTTATCGTTAAAGTGTAAAAACACATTTGCCCAGCAGGATGTCACTTTAGTCGAAACGTCGCCATTGTTCACAACAGCTCTGATATTGCTTACAATCGAGAATGTTGAACGATGATCAATGTTCGATATATCGAAAGCCGAAATCTCGAGATGAGGAAAATACGATTATATTTGAATGCATAAAATATTAAAAAAAAAAAAAAGAAAGAAATGAAAAAGTGTCGTATAAAAGCATAGAGAGAGAGAGAGAGAGAGAGAGAGAGAGAGAGAAAAAGAGAGAGAGAGAGACAAAGAAAGAGAGAAAAGAGAAAAAATAGTTACAAATCCAACGAAGAGAAATTATCGTCAAAATGGAGACGACATGTTGTCCACGACGTTACTGTCGACGTTTCAAAAATCGTGATTACGTTGAACTAATCGATACATTTATTCAACTGATAATAATCAAATAGAAAAATCTGATATCAATTCAAATGATGACACATTGTAAAATATCATAAATTAAATAACAATGACCTTGATAATAATGATATTGCGATTCATCTGATTGGTACGGTCATACTAGCATTTGTTATTTATATTTAATTGTCGAAAAGCTCATGCTTTCTCTCTCTCTCTCTCTCTCTCTCTCTCTCTCTCTCTCTCTCTCTCTCTCTCCTTTCTCTCCTTCTTAGTTCTATAAGATTAATGTAAAACAGTTGATACGATCTAATAATAATATAAAATATTTTATATACAGATTGAAGTGATTATTGGCAAAGATCGTGCCAATCAACATAATCTTTGAAAGTCAATTTTATATTTAACTTGGCTTAACACCTCGTCGAATATACATATAAATACATATATGTATATATACATTTCTTGTACATTCTATATTCAAATCTTAAGAAACACGCAGATCGTTAAAAAATTATTATTAGTTGGGGAAGGAGTTTCGAATTATACGACAAGTAGATAAGCGTATATATACGTCGAGTAACGTGGCACAAATGATTCGAACGAATTGCTACGAAAAGATATATTGAGAGAATTCGACGGATAGGATACGAACACGTATTCGAACAGCTAACCTAATGTACTTTTTCGAAGAAATGGTGGGGATAATAACGCAAATATGTTTTTCTACATCTTTAACATCGTCGTTACCCACTGTATACGATGATATTTATTATTATTTTTTTCGACATTTTCACGAGAAATATTGTCAGTGATATAAAAAATAGAAAAATAAATTGGACGGAATAGTGTATTGATTCGTATCGATCGTTTCCGTGCTTTAATCGTGTTGACCTTCCTAAATCAGGTCCGCCCGCTTTTCCCCCTCTTCCCGTACCACTTCGTCATATCTACTACTTCGCTTCGTTACCTCCCACCATTTCTTTTCTCTCTCTCTCTCTCCTTCCCCCTCTCTCTCTCTCTCTCTCGCTCTGCCTCCTTCTCTCTCTCTTTCTCTCGCTCTGCCTCCTTCTCTCTCTCTCTCTCTCTCTCGTTCTGCCTTCTGCTTTCTCTCTCTCTCTCTCTCCTCATCTTCATTATCGGTTATCGGTCTCTCTCTTTTTGACAGCACGCGACTAATCAGCGTGGAAAAGCATCGGATTCGGTGACACGTTCTCGGCGCGTTCGCTCGAAATTTCGTGCCCCGTTAAATCTCTTAGCTGTTAATCGTCACGTAGACTCTGTCCGAATAGGAATCATGATTTTCCGATATCAAAGATCAAGTGATTATAATCTACCGTAGTCGTCGTCGTCGTCGTCGTCGTCATCGTCGTCGTCGTTCGACCGATGTGAAAAAAAGGAAAGAAAGGGAGGTATACGTCAATGCTGTTCGTCCGTACCGTTAGAACGCATAATGGAAATAACGAAGTTGAACTTTTCCACGGAAACCATGCTATTCTCGACATTATTTTTTCTAATTATATTAACAAGCTTTAACGTCAACGTCAATGGCAATTATTTTGGAACTAATGCACATAAAGACGATCAGTGTTTTTGCAAGGTAAATCGTATATAAAACAAAAAAGAATATATATGTGTGTATATGTAAAAAATTACGTTGAACTTCGAATCACGAATTCATTGTTAAAAGGTGCGATTAAAGAAACTACATTCATAACCTATTAGATACGTTAATGACTAAGAAGAGATTATTTTTACGTGATATCATATGTTCTTTTATATCTTCAGTTTCTCTTTTCTTTCTTTCTTTTTTTTTTTATTCCTAACATGTTTCTCTGTCACAGTTCTTGTCTGCGGTTTATTGTTTAAGATATTTCAATCGTGTGTGGTTATATCTAAGCGGCATTTCCAACTTGTTTGTAAAATGACATTTGATAAAAATTTGCTTTATTTTCCATATCTCGCTCGTATATATGATAGTAGATTTTACTTCGATAAATATTTTAAAATAATGCGATATATATATGTGTATGTATATATATATGTATGTACGATGTGTGTATATATATATATATATATATGTATATATAAAACAATGGACAATAAAAATCTACTTACACAAATTGATATAAATACATTAAAAGTATATAAGATTGGTTTTGTTACGACTTGTTTTTAAATATTCTATTCAATAATGTCAATAATTAATCATTTTGAATATTAGATAATTTCAATGTTATTATTATCATTTTTGTTTCAGTTAAAGGGATCGATTGATGATTGTAGCTGTAATGTTGATACAGTGGATTATTTTAACAATGTAAAAATATATCCTAGATTGCAAAGTCTTTTACTAAGAGATTATTTTAGATTTTACAAAGTAAATTTAAAGCAAGAATGTCCTTTTTGGGCTGATGACAGTAAATGTGCTATACGTTATTGTCATGTACAACCTTGTCATGATGTAAGCAGCTTATATTTTAATTAATCCAATTACATCTTATTATTTTATATAAATTATAAATAATAAGTCCATATGTAACATGAATAAGAAAATTCTATTCTGTTATTTGTCATAGGATGATATTCCAGAAGGATTAAAAGGAGAAATTCCAAGAAATTTACATTTTAACGAAAGTCCTGCAGATAAATATAAATTATCTCTACAACTAGCAAATTGTAATCAAAATGCGAAAGATCATAATATGGAGTTGGGTTATCTAAATACCACTATTAGGTAATATAAATAAATT
Organism: Vespula pensylvanica; assembly: GCF_014466175.1. Lineage (NCBI taxonomy): Eukaryota > Metazoa > Arthropoda > Insecta > Hymenoptera > Vespidae > Vespula > Vespula pensylvanica. The sequence goes on along the minus strand of NC_057701.1, from coordinate 1,968,114 downwards.
ATATTAATTTGAATATACATATATATAATTATCATTATATATATGTAATTACTAATATTTGAAATAAACAAACATCCAATTTTTATTTAGTTCAGAAAATTATAAAGAATTTGAACGTTGGCAACAATATGATGATGCTCAAGATAATTTTTGTGTGAAAGAATCTAGTCCTGGTGAATATGTAGATCTTTTACTTAATCCTGAGAGATACACAGGATATAAAGGACCAAGTGCGCATAGAATATGGCGAAGTATTTATATGGAAAATTGTTTTAGGTATACATTCATGACAAGTTTATTTCTTTGATAGAATTTTATCTGTTTACTATTCCTTTCATATCTTTGTTTTAGACCTAAAAATTCTCCTCATAATTTTATACAATCTTCTAAGATAAATGGTATGTTTTTTGCTTGTTTGGTATTTACATTTAATTTTATATGTAATGTTTCTTTATAAACACCTATTTAAATTGTTCTATATATTATAGGAATGTGTTTAGAAAAGAGAGTTTTCTATCGTGTTATATCAGGCTTGCATGCAAGTATTAATATTCATTTATGTTCAAAATATCTATTATCTTCACAAGATTGCTTAAATATTGTATCAAGTGCAAAATGGGGCCCTAATCTGTCAGAATTACAAAGGCGATTTTCGTCTGAAACAACTGGTGGTGAAGGACCTAATTGGTTGAAAAATTTATATTTTATTTATTTACTTGAATTAAGGGCTCTCGCTAAAGCTGCACCTTACTTAAAAAGAGAAGAATATTATACTGGTAACGACGTGGACGACAAAGATACTCGTCTAGCTATAAACGATGTCCTACAAATTGTTCAGTTAGTTTTCTAAATATAACATTTGTTTTTTCACGAAATCTATAAAGTCAAATACAAATCATTATACACGTATCATTTTAGATCGTTTCCTGAACATTTTAATGAAACAGTCATGTTTTCTGGAGGTACTCATGCACAGATATTAAAAGAAGAATTCAGGCAACATTTTAGAAATATTTCACGCATAATGGATTGTGTTGGATGTGATAAATGTAAACTGTGGGGTAAATTGCAAATACAAGGTTTAGGAACAGCATTAAAAATTCTGTTCTCTGGGAAATTTGATAAATGGGAGCCGACCCTTCATAATTTTACTAGAAAGCAATTCTTCTTAGAAAGAAGCGAAATCGTAGCTCTTATTAATGGATTTGGAAGGTAAAATTTATAATGTGGTATCTCATATAAAATTGATATATGGATATTTTATATGTATATATACATATTTTTTGTATTTTTTTTTAGATTATCAGAAAGTATATTTGAATTGGATAAATTTCGACAAATGATGAGATAGCATAGCAATAATTAGGTAATGATTTTTTTAAGTACTACGGCAAGACACATCACATTATTTAATTAGCTTTCCATGGAAATAACTATGTTGTAAGATTTATGAATTGTTACAATTGTTTTTCACACTCGTATATCTTTATTAACATTGAATATGAAATCGCAATAGAAGTTATTCAGATTTCTGTGTAAATAATCTTCTGTTAATCTTATATTTGAAGCAAGAAAAAGAAAAGTAGTTAGTGTATTATTATAACTTTAGATATAAAAGTACAATTGTTTAAATGCTCAATATTTCTACATGACAATTTTACAAAGATAAATATATATCCATCTGTCCTTGTAGTTTCTATTCATAAAGTTGATTTCATTGCGATTTCATTTTAAAGTTAAACTCTGTCTGTGATAAATATCTACTATATAACACATATATTTCTGTAATAATTTCTTTATAATTTATCCTGAAGAATTCATATTTCAAAAATCTTCCTATACTTTTACAACAAGTTATAATATGACAATTACGTTAGCAATTTTTTTATATTATACTATTTTCAAATATAGTAAATTATGTTGTAAAGAAAATGACCAATATTTGTAACATTGACATTTTGATTATTGAAATGGAGAACTAATGTAAGACATGCAAGTACTTCATTGGCTTTGAAAATATGTACAACAAAAATAATTTATTTTTAAAGATACATTTATATTTATTAAAAAATAATAAATGGTATTCTAGTTTTATATATATATATCTATATACATATATACAAACATATACAGATTTCTTTGAAGTAGTATCTACATTTTATACATTTTTCTTGATCTTTTTTACATCTAAATAATTAACATTTATGACTTATATATGATTGTAGATATGTATTAAGAATATTAGTGCAGTATATCATCTTCCTTTTAAAATCGTTTCTATGTCCTTCAGTAAAGTCAATTATAAAAGTACCTTGCAATGATTATTGTTTGTAACTTGTACAACGATTTTACGCAATTAGAATTGCGATCCTTAATACGTCATTGTATCGAATAATTATCATATAAAATGTACATTAACATTGCTGATGTAAAGAACATGTAATAAGCCATTATAATTACATTATCGAATATATATACTATATATATATATATATATACACATATATATAACGAGTTTTTTTTAAATAAACACATTTCTACATATCTTTTCAAATAAAAATTTAAATTAATGTAATACAGAAATACACAATTAATTAATTACTTAATATGACTATAATAATAAATAATGAATGAGGATTAATTTTTTTATAATTAAATATAGCTAATTAGTTCGATAGTATCTATGTCGAAGATCTTGTCGCAAATAATATCAATTTCCCATGTTTCGTTACGTGGAAATTGTTGCGCATTGAGATCCTATTTTTCATAAAATATAAATAGATATAAACTAATATATTATTTAAGGTAAGATATAATATTTTTATAATATTATTAATAAAATCCTGATTATCAATAATGCAGATGTCAGCCATCTTGGATTCTATTAGCAATAACCAATAGGAACTTCTAACCTTTTAGTATATTCTTAATAAATAGATGGCAGCACTGTGTTTCATTTATCATATCAAGTATACATTTTTTATATACAAAATTCCGTAAATCAATCAATGCTCTACAAAACATGATGTACTTTAATATTAACTGCTCAGTTTTCTATATAAAATGTATTTTCAAAGAAAAGTACAAATTTCTTACGTATATAATATTATAAATTATCATATATGTTTTTTCATTTTTTTTCTTATCAGATAAAAGTTTTATGTTTAATAAAATATGTTCTTGTACTCTAATAAAAATTTTGATTTTTTTACATACGAAAACAAACGCCTTCGACTACTGCTTTTTTTCCAACTTCAAGTGTAGGTAAAACTGACATATGACTCTAAAATAAAACATTTATGTGTTATATATAATGGTTAATATTTTCTGAAGAAAACAATATTTTTTATTTATTACTATTGATGTCCGTTCATTAGAATTCATGTAGCCTATGATCATTGAATTAGTAGAATAACTCCAAAGAAAATCGCCAAGTTTTTCCTGTGGTGAATATCGAATTGCTATAACTCCACCTAATTTCTTTTCAAGTCCATCTAAGAATCTAGATTCTAAAAAATAATCAATTTTGTTAAAATATATATCATTAACATTAAAAACTATTAATACGTTTAACCGTAGTTTTAACCTATAAAATTAGTTTTCATAGCTTGATGCAAGCTAGTTGTTGGACAGGATGTATTTACAATTGCTTCTGCTATTGATCTTGCAAGTGTAGTACGAATAAGATGTTCTCCACACCCTGATGTACTTGTACCAACTGAATACTCATCCTTAGATGCCCAAGTACCACATCCCCATACACCCGCCTAAAAAGAATTAGGCTAAGAGCTAAAATAGTAAAACATGTAATATAATTTCCTGATTAATAAAATAGCAAAAGTAATGAGATGATTACAATTGTATCAAATATTAAATGAAATTATTGAAAATTATTATAAAATTTTTATAAATTATCAGTCAGTCAATTATTAGTTACATACTTGACCTACTCTTCCTGGATATTTAAGAATGATACCACCACTAGAACAAGCTGATGCTATATTTCCATTTTTATCTACACATATTGCACCCACAGTATCCATTCGCCTTTTAGCATACTGCAAGAGTAAAATAAAGTTTTTACAATCTTAAAATAATGAAGTATTTATCATTCTTTTTCTCTTTTTTATTATAATACTATCAATACCTTATGAACTTCATCGTCACTATTTTCTACTTGTCTTTTATAATACTTATATATTTTTTCTGCTTTTCCTAAAAATAGATGATCACGATCAGTAAAAAATAAAATATTACTGTTACAGTAATATAGTTATTAACACATACTTGATATTAACTGTTCAGGCGATAATATTTGTATACCCATTTCTTGTGCCCATGTATGTGCTCCATGTCCAACCAAAAAACTAATATAAAATTGTTATAATAGGAGTCAATTAATATTGATTAATGATTATAAATAAAAGATTTTTCTAAAGATACCTTGGTGGAATTCTTCCATATCCAATTTTTTTTGATTGCTGTTCGCATAAACGCTTTGCAAGGAAGACAGGATTTTTGATACCACTAACCGCACCTATTGCACCAAACTGTAAATTAGTACCATCCATAACACTAGCATCACATTCTACTGTTCCATTAACTGTAAGGTTAGAACCAAATCCAGCATTTGTTAAAGGTGAATCTTCTAACACAATTGTAGCATTAACCACTGCATCTAATGCACTACCACCAGATTTAATATTTTGTATACCCTAAAATATTTTTTTGATTTATATATAACTAGTAATGATTAATACAAATTTCTAAATAGAGAATTTGAAAACTTACTGCTTTACACGCATCACGACATAATTTTTGATATTTGTCTTTAGTTGAATCGGAATGTTGTCCTGCGCCTATATATGTATATATATATATATACATACACATACATAAAGGAATATAACAAAAAATATTATTCTACAAAATCAAAATTCGTTCACTTATAAAAACTGTGATTAACCTACCCACGTGGACAGCAATGAATCCATGATTAACATTACTCATCACATCAAATCACTATATCAGTCTTTTTTGTCTTTTTTTAAATCTATTTCGATTTTAACTTAAATTAGGGATGTATTCCGTTTTCTAAGATGTTCACACAATACGTTAAATAAATCTTACATGTCTACCAATCTAATAATTTATTTCAGGATTCTTTAGTACAATCTCATTCTTTCGTGTTCAAGAACGTAAGTATAAAATTAACCAATCAGAATCTGTAATATGGAAGAGTGCTCATTCATTGGTTTATTTTATTTCTGATATATTCTAGAATGTATTACGACACATGTATATACATAAACACACACATATATATTAATTAGTCCCTCTTTCTAAACTTGACAACTTTAAGATTAATACTTTTGGAAATTTTAGATTTATTTAAACAATATAAATGCGAAATTAAACAAATTAATATTAACAAGATAATAAATATGATTAAATATTACATGGCCCGGGATATATGTTAAATATAACATAATTCTAAATTTTTTTGTCTTATAATTAAATTCTAAACGGTCATTGGCTACGCTATTGATGATGTCATCAAAATTGAACTTTCGTTTGTTATTGTCTTATTTTGACTTTGTATCTCGACGAGTGAACATTCTCGCAGAATGTCATTTCTATAAGTAATAACGAAGAATTAATACAAGTATATTTTCATATCACTCATTTTTTCAATATTCTATATAACTTCTTTTAGTTTAGATTAAAATTTTGTGGCTACGCATGACGACATAATAATCGAACTTTTGATTAACTTCGATAATTAATTATCGAATCACTTTTGATTTATACTTCGACGAGTGAACATCGAAGATCCCTCAGGATACCTTTCTTGTAAGTAAAAACAAGAGATTAAAACATATATCACACATTTCTTTAACGTTGTATACGATTTATTTATTTTAGACTTAAATTTTGAACCGGCGGTCATTGACTACGCGACGACAACAGAAACAAACCTTCGATAGACTTTCACAATTATTGAATTAGTCTTGATTTATACTCCAACGAGTGAACATCGAAGAGCCTTCAAGATTTTTTATTAGTATCAACGAAGACTTAAAGTAAATATATTTTTCTATTACATATCTTTTGAATAATTTATACAGTTTTTTTTTATAACAACAGTGATATCAATTATTTTGTTTATATTTTTATATTTCAGAACGTCATTGTAATCGCGTGCGTAGCAATGAAGTAATCGAGTATTTGTATCGCTAAAATAAAAATATCGCGAAGTAGAAGCAGTGTTTATTCGTTCGCGTTTCGCGATTTAAAAAATGTTTTCGTATCGACTGCGTGCAATGCAGTCCTTAGAGTCAGTATTTGTTCGCGAAGTTTTTTGCTTTTTTAACAGTTGCACAGACTGTATTTTTAAAAGATAGTAAAGTTTCGCGAAGTAAATTCAGTGACCGTCCGTTAATAAAATGCGAATTAAAATCAGTGCATTATTGAAGAAGATCTTAATCAACTTCCATGTCGACTTATCTCATTTTTAACCAACTACGAATCATCCATCCTCAATTTTGATCTAAATCACGGACGTATTACGCAGAACTTCTCAAGTAGTAAGTAAAATTTTTAATTCCTCCGATCGCTCAATCATATCGAGAACAAAAAGTCCGAATCGGCAGGAGTGATTGGTTGTAATTTAATAAGTAAAAGAGCATTGAGTGATCACTAGTAAATTTCTTCGGAGATTTACTCGTGAATGGTTTTTTATTTTTTGATTTATTTATTAGATCAGGATAGAGTCTTCTTGTTCAAACGCGTTAATTATAATTATTCGAAGTATTAAATATTTCAATATTTATGAAATATTTTGAAATATTTTCTCTCACGAAAATAGTAAAGAGTCGATATTTATAATTTCTAATAAAAAATGAACAAGAAGATATTCGCGATGGATAGTCTCTGAATTACAAGAGAAATTATATAATTTATTTTCTAATAATTAGAATAATCGCTTGTAAGAAGGAGCGTCCAAAGATTTTACATTAGATTTTTAAATGAAGTAAATAATTTTGTTGATAAAAAAAAACGTCTCAATAGAGTCATTGTTTTTGATTGAAAGAATAAAGTCGAGTAGAGTCATTGATGAGAAACAAAGAGACTTGTAGGATCATAGCCCGTACAACCTAGAATAAATTAATCAATTTTTAGTTTGGGATTTTCAGCAATTAATATAGTCGTTTAATTCTCGTTTTTCTTCCCCTGCTCTCTCGATTTTTTGTTTCAGGATGGCTTTAGAGTTGCGTTAGATTTATTAATTTTCTTTTACGTTTTAGAATGAGGACGATTTTAGTTTTTTGATATTACGATAGTTATCGAATATTCTATAGTAGTGGTTATGGCATGAAGCAAAAAAGAGACTATGTACCGAAGAGATCTTCACAAATTGTGGCTTAAGAAAGCAATTTTTTCTTTTACTTTTTTTTATGTTTCAGGTTAAATGATGGAGGAACCGATTATCAAGGAACTGATTATCGTGAAATTAGATTTTTTAAAATATTAAATATAGATACGACCAATCGTGTCCCGAGATGTCTCCATATATAACAATTTCTACTTGAATGAAGTCTGGGTCGGTACAACTCGCAATATAAGTTTCCAGCACTATTGAGTTAATAGTTACGTATAATCACCTTATATTTCTAATATTTGTACAAATAAATAGATTAATATATCAGAATTCTGTAGACAAATGTATATAAAGTATATACATTTTATGTGATTAAAATCAGGATTTTGTCGATTACTTGATGTAAAATAATAATTATTGATGAATATATTTATATTATATTATTACACATTATTTCTATAAAAATCAAAACTAGTTTTTTTTTTTCCACGCTATTTATAAAATAAAATTCTCAAAATTGTTCTTTTTCGTATTAATTATATTTATTATCCTTTATGTATGTATATCGTAAGATAAATACGTACCGTTGATGTATCATATCTATCACGAATTATTGCGATAGACCATTAAAGAAGAATATAAATGTGGGAGAAATAAAGGTTTAAGTTAAACATTTTTTATCACAATTAATAATTATATTATGTGTATATGGGGTATGATTTAACAAGCTTATAGACTGATACAAGAGACATACGGTGGCGACAGCGTCTTGTGATAGGTTGCGCTTGTAGTTTATTTTTTATCCATTACTGTTGTTGACGAGTGATGAGTAGCCTTAATTCTCATTTATTCTTATTCATTGAAGCGCATAACAATATCACATTCGGAACAATGATTCTTGAATAATACTTAATTGACTTTATTGATGACACGACAGGAAATAAAAACATATTGCTATATCTAACTTGTTATTCTTATTATAGCGAGGTATGCACAAATAATACTCGCATAAGATCTCCTTGATTACAAAAATATCTTATGACAAAGCCTGCTTACATCCTCTATAATAAAAGTAATAGTAGTGTAGGGTAATAGAATGATAGTAGTAGTATAGTAGTAATGGCAGCAGATAGTTCGTAAATGCAGACATTTTTTAAGTAGTACAAGTCGATCTTCTTTAATCGCCAAATATTTAAGTAGTACAAGTCGATCTTTCTTATATCGCCAAATATTTAAGTAGTACAAATCGATCTTCCTTATATTGCCAAATATTTAAGTAGTACAAGTCCATCGCCTATTACAGTTAGACATTCTTAAGTAGTACAAGCAAATCGTTCCTATATAGTTAGGTATTTTTTTAGGTAATACAAGAATCATTCTTATGAGGTTGGAAGTTTTAGTACAGGTCAAGCATGCTGAAAAATTAATAGAATAACAATGACCTAGGTTGATAGTACTTGCAACATAACACAACAGTGTATGATTTTGTCGATTATTTTGTTAAAAATAATAATATTTATATAAAGTAATAATTATTAAGTTTTCTTATTACATACTTTAAAGCTTTTTAAATTGATTTAATTTTTATCACATACACATTTATTTATTATTATTATTATTATTATTATTATTGTTGTTATTAATATTATTATTATTATTATTATAAATGACATCAAGGTTTTCCCTTTGGATAATTTTGTATCTTTCTCAATTTTTTTAAAGCACACTTAGCTGCAGTGCACTTGGCAATTCTATAATTTCTTCCGATTCCTTTAAAGGAACCTTTACCAAATACATCCACTGTTACTCTCACTCTGCGCCCATCAGCTAATTTTTCTGGATTGCTAAACTTTGCTGTTTCGGGTTCTAATTCTAGCAATTCTCTAATTGGAGATTTAGGAACATTTGTACTAAATTGTTCTAAAAATAGAAATATCGTGAAGTATCAACACTTTCTTAAGAGGAAATATAATAAAATTACTTACCAATTTCTGATTTCATTATATTATAGTAAACACCCCAAACAGCATCAAGAGACATACCACTGTCCAAATAAATTGCACCAGCTAATGATTCAAAAACATCCCCTAGAGCTTTTGGCACTTCAATGTCTTCAGCTTCTTCGCACTCGTCCTCTCCGATCAAGTAATACTATTCATGAGAAAACATATTATTTAAATCATAAATATAAGTAATATAATATCAATTAAATTTTATTGAAAGTGTTGAAAAGAATTATATACCTCTTCGCTAATAGAGTGTCCATTTTCTTCTTGAATTCTCACAAAGCGATTTATTACAATACTTAAACCAGGAGAGAGATGACGAAAATATTTATGAAATCCACATCTGACAGCCAATGAAGCAAATATTGTGTTATTTACTAATGCTGATCTTAAATCTGTCAAAGCACCTGGTGAATGTTGTCGAGAATCTTCGTACAAATGCCTTGTTATTAAATAATCTAAAATAAATCATAAAGATTTATGGTACACCATATATTAAATATTATTTCATATTGATAAATACCCAAAACAGCATCTCCAAGAAATTCTAAACGTTGATAACAATCTGTTAATCTGTTTGGCTGATAAGATGCGTGTGTAAATGCTTGTAAAAGATAGCTAACATCATGAAATTTATATCCTATACTTTTCTCTAATTCATCATATCCATCGAGCATCATTTTTAATTCAGACTCTGGATTAGGAATGTAACGAACTAATGGATTTTGTGGTTCTTCTAATTTGCCATATTGAATCTGTTAGATAAATTAAATATGATTTACTACGGTTACTTATTATAAATTATTTAGTTTCTCGGATTTTATACTGACTCGCGTCCAAGTGATTTGGTTATCTTCTTTAATACTTTTGATATAAGGTGTGCTTCCTGGAATATTATCTTCTGGCTCATTTTCTTGTATGACACAAACTTCTTCCGTAGGTAAAACATGAATCCCTAACCAAGCCATAAACAAAAGAGCACCTCTTGGACCACATGCTATTAGATATGCACCAATTAATGCTTCTACACAATCTGCTATACTTTTATCAGGAATACTGTGTTGTGTAATTAAATTATATGGTATGAAACAACGTAAATTATCTATACTATTTGATAATTTACTCTCATTTTTATCGAGTTCATTTTTCATAATACCAAGCTTTTGTTCTGTTTCTTTAACTAGCTGAGTTATTTCAGTTAGATCTACTGTTTGCAAAGTTGGAATGTCAGCTTGGTTCCAAAGAGTAGAAGGTACACCTGATTCAATTAAAGCTTGTTCAAGCTCTTTTGGAACATAATAACAAGGTGGTAACCAATTATCATGTGGTTCAAATTTCGTGGCTATCATACTTTCACCTAACATTTTTCGCCTTCCTAATCTATATAGATTTAAATTGCTAACCTGAAGAATATATTAGATATTAATTAAAGAAAAAAATTTACATTATAACATCAAAGTAATATTTTACCTGTTTTGATCGTAAATGGCTAAGTTTACCTTCATGAATATTATCATAAGTACAATATAAATATGTTGTTATTGCATACTTGAGAAAAGAATCACCAATAGTTTCTAAACGTTCTAAATTAATTCCATCATTAGCATTAGACATAGTTAAAGCTTGTAAAATTAAACTCGGACTTGGTCCTGGATGACCCTTCAATTCTGGTTGAAAATCAAAACTAAAAAGATTATTGTCTCTTAGATACGTTTTTTCTAGTTTCTTGATTTGTTTCTTCGTTGGATGTGCAGCGCAATTTTTATTTAATACTTCTTTAGTAAATGTATCTACAATATTTTCTATATAATCCTTATATATATAAGATTCTTTATTAACTTCGCGTTGAGTACTAAGTATGCTCTTTTTATCAATTATAATCTCAGAATCACAAGATATGAAAGATCCATTTTTCATTATTTCATGTTCATTTAATTTAGAATATTTATAATGTTCTTCTTTGTGCTTTTTAATTAAAGTTTCATCATCTTCCTTTACGAACAACCAAAAATTATCATCTACATTCTTTTCCGTTTCTAACAATTCCAAAATTTTTTTATTTATTTCTTGTTTATTTATATGTTTTTCATCCTCCACAGCTTCAGCTATATTTTCACTCATATAAGAAATTCTTAATCCTCTACTTTCATCATCGGTATCGTCAGATGAATCCATAAAACCATCACTATATGTATCATCAGATTCATAACCATCGAAGTCTGATTCGCAAGCAGGAGATCCATATCTGATGTCGTTCCAAGTAAAATCTTGTTCTAACATAGTAACATTCAAAGGAAATGATTTGATATTATCCGTGTTAAAATCCATGGAATCTGCCGCCATATCATTTGACCAAGTACCAATTTCTAATTCATCATCTTTTAAATTATCTGATAATGTATTTGTTTCATTAGTATCTTTTTCTAAATCACTTAATGGCTGCTCTGTTTTTGTATCATTATTTTTATCAGAAATAATATGATCAGTCTCTAATTTTTCAATTTTAAATTCTTTTGTATTGTCAGTCTCCTTTGTTTGTACATTTTGGCACTTGTTTGTAGTTTGTACAGATTCACTTTTAGATTGTTTAGCTTTCTCAACTTCTTTTGATTTTTTTAATACTTCTGCCAAACTCCATCCAAAGTCTAGTGCTGGCCATTCGAAATCTAAAACAATATTATATAAATATAATAAATGTACAAAAAAAATACTTATATTGTTTTATTACATACCTGAACTTAAATTTGATTTTCCTAAATTAATCATTTGTGCAACTTGACAACGTATTTGATCGGCAAGTAATAATGCATTAATTCTATATAAAATACATGGTAAACAAACTGCTTGTCTCCATAAAGATGCTGGAAATGGATGAATTGCACATAATTCAGCTACAAGAATTTGTTTTTGTTCTAAATTTTCTCTTTTTGCTCGTTTTGTTTCTTCACTACTTGTTGGTAATGCTACACCTTTACGATTCACATATCTAAAATATGTTTTAAAAATAATTAAAAAGTTTATTGATTATATATATATATAAATTGTATAATTTAATTATAAAAATTTACCTGGGAGTTAGAAAATTTAATCTAGCAGATGTATGATCTACATCTAATAAAGGTTGATCTAAATTTTGTATCTGTATATTATATTTCTTTAAATAATATTCTTCAAAAGTACTATAATCATCACCAGGAAACGAAGATTTTGGATTTAAATTTGCACAAATTTCAGCAACATAAAAATACTAAAACAATGAAAAAATATAGTTTTTAAGTAACATACTTAGTATATATTTATTATATATTTTATTAGATTGATAACATACCTGTGGTTGATCTCGACTTCTATACCATGGCATGATTACAGCATCATAGTATTTTGATGCATCAAATTTGAAATTCTTTCTTTCTTCTTCAGGTACTTTAATAGGTGTTGCATTTCGATTATCATAAATACATTCCAAAAAATCCCAATCAATATGAACATCTAATTCTTCATTTGCAGTAGCTATAATCATATAGGAACATATTTTTATTATTTTAAAGAGAAAACAGAAAAGTATAAATTTGGCCTGTAATAGATACCATATTTATACAAGTCATATTTATATGCATTGATATATAATATAAACAAAATGTTTCATATACTTACTCAATCTTATTGGTACAATAATATAAGAATTTTCTGAAGCATGTGGATCAAAAACCATTAAATATTTTTGCAATCTCAACACATTTGTAAAAGTATAATTAAGAAATGTAGCTACTTTTTCTATTTGGACATCGTCTAAAATTACGGTCTGTTTAGATAATTTTAATTTAACATGAACTTCACCAGATCTCGTATAAATCGGAAATGCGCATAGCTAAAATAGAATACAGATAATATTGTTTCAAATTAATAATATTTACATTTAAATTATTACCTTTGGTATTTTTTTAAGTGTGAGAATACCAAAAGCTATAGCTGATTCTTCTGGAGGATATATTCTACGTCCTCTTGTATTTTGTTCTTCTGGTAAAGGACAACTTAGTACCATGCTTATATGATATAGATATGAAGGAACTCCAACTAATGGTTTACAATCTGTTAATGCCTCTGCTGTCTGCAACATATAATTTAATCATTATAAATGTTTTATAAAACTTAATACAAATTATCAAAATAATACCTTTTTGTAATAATATTGTCTACGTTTAGTTGTTCCAGGTCGAGCTTCTGAAAAATCTAATCTACTTTCATCTGGTAAAGCAGGTATTTCAGCATCTTCGGGCTTGGCTTTAAAATTTTCTTTCCCAATAGGTAATAAATTATCATCTATTTCATTTTCTCTATGTAAATCAATACACAATTGCAGTGCAGCCATACGTCTAGCCATAGCTTTATTAGGCATTGGATATGACTAAATTAAAATAAATAAATGTATATATATATATATGTAATTATAAATATATGAAATAAAATTATTTGCTGAAATATTATCTATGATCTATATAAAAAGAAATGTTACACACTGAAATAACATATTTTACTGGTGAATTTATAGGCAGTCGTAAAGAACATGTGTAAGTCATTGGACTCTGTCCATCTAAAAGTTGAACAGACCATTCTGGTGTTAATCTTGTGAAAGTATCACTAGGTAATTTTGCGCAATACCTAGAATGATCAATTTTAAAAATTGTTTTCATAATATTAAAATATAATAAAATAAATCAAAGTAGACATATTACCTGTTTATTAATGAAATAGCAGAATTAAAAGTTACTTTAGGTGCATCATCATTTTCAAGCGGCTTATAATCTGGTATCATAGCAGCATACATATCTGCTTCCTTTTCTTCTTCCTCAGTTGGTTCTTTATTTGAACATTTTGATAATAAAGTCTACAAAACACATTGATGCTCTTCCATTAAAACTTTAAATTTGGATTGACATTGAAATGAATTAAAAATTGATATTAAACTGACGTACATTAATAATCATTAATACATTGAGCATAAAAAAATCAATTTCTTTATTCATATTTTCAATTTCAATCAGAAATTTCAAAATATTTAAATTTGTTTAGACGTTACATTAATAAATACATTTTATTGTTTTTCTATACCTTTTCTATGTATTGGTATTGCGCTAATTGCCAAACACATTCCTTAGATATTTCTTGTGGTACCAATAATATGTGTAATGCATCCACAGCTCTTGCTCTGCTTTTACATTGTACATAGGATTGATAATTTTTTGGGAAGTCATGTCTCATCACAAAATTGCATTTCGGGATATCAATACCTTAAAAAATTAGATTAATTATATTATATGAAAACTTAATGTATATTTTAAGTTTATTGTTAAACAAATAATTATGGTTAATTATAGATACAAACCTTCTTCTAAAATTGAAGTTGCTATCAATAAATTACAGTCATGTATTCTAAATCTTTTCAAAACTTCTTCTTGCTTTCTATGTTCTAGTTCTAAATCTCTACAATAGCCAACTTCATCAGTATTACTTTCAATCATGTAAAGAGGAGAAAGAAAATGTAAATCTTCATCATATTTGCATGCTTCCTGTGTAAAACATGAAATATTAAAAAATCATATTTTACTCTGCATGTGTATGATTTATCCTTGTGACAGAACATCTACAGTATTTGTTTCATAAACATACATTTAATAAGTAAGATAAAACTTTAGCTGTAAATGCTTTATCAACAAAAATTATTCCACATAATAAATCAGGATCTGCAATTCCACGAAAATATCGTTGTGGTCTGTATGGTTTTCTATGATTATCTTCCCCAGTTCTCCAATTATAGTCTGGTTTTTTTATTTGTATATGATTTTCTTTAGGAGTTATTTCTCCATTACTTTTAATATTTTTAGATTCACCATCTGGATATATAATGAATTTTATATGTAATAGAATATTAAACAATAAAACGAGATAGATCAAGAAGTATGTTTTTACCAGTATTTGATTTTGTTTCTGAAGTATTATTATATTTAATATAAAATGGTGTATATGTTTTCAAAATTTGTAAAAGCCGATGAACTTTTGGAGTAGTATAACGATATATCCTTTCCTTTTCAGATAAATGTTCAAATGTATTATCACAAAGAGCTCTGTAATTTATTAGATTATATTACAATATTATGAGATTATATTATGCAATAATTTATATTGTACAATAGTTTTACCTTATTTTAATAAAAACCGATGCAACTAAATTTAATAAGAGATAATGTCTTTCATAAGGAGTCTTCATTTTTAATTTTTCTGTTAGTATTAAAAGAGCTAACGCAGCACGATCTGCACACCATGGTCCAAGAGTTTCTAATATATATAGAAAATCTTGCATCATCTCACGGGGCTTTTCCGTAGGATTAGGTATTTTTTGGATATCCTCAAGAAATTCTTCATTATAAATTTCAGTTGGATCATAGCGATGATCTTGTAAAAAGTGGATAGCATCCAACGCACAATTTTCTAATGTTTCATATAGTTCTCCTTTCTCTCCTTTTTTATATTCTATTATATATTCTTTAGGTTTAGGACTATATCTATTAGCAAGTATATATATATATATATATATATACATGATTATTTACAATTTGACTGTTATTCATAATATCTTACCTGAGTATTGATAATATATCACTAGCTGTTTCAACTTCACATTTAAAAGCGGTTTCTATTTTTTCTATCTCTAGTCCAAGTCTTCCTGGCTCTTGTGTTAAATTAAATAATGGTACAGCTATACCAATTATTCTAGGAATGTTTATACATGTTAAAAAAGTTTGTAAGATAAATCTGAGTTTATTATCATATACAGATTTATGGCACTCATCAACTATGACTAGACTTATCTGATTAGGTAAGATTTTCTTGTCTGATAATAGCAATGCACATGTTTTAGAAGTTGTAACTAATACCTAAAATAAAATATATATAATTATATTATTATATATAAATATATATATTACACATACACACATAAATATATATGTTAATTTAGATAATACAATGTAAAAAGAAAGTATCTTACATGGGAATTTGTGACTTCTTTAGTCAGATCTGTACATGTATCACATAATGATACATTAAGATCTGTTAACTGTTTAATATATGTTGCTTTTAACAAACACTTTTCTTTATCTGATAATATATAAATTATCTGTTTTCCACCTTCCTTCACAGGCCTGAATCAAGAAATAATAATTATCTATTTATGAGTTCATTTGTTTCAATGTAATGAATACTCTCTCTCTCTCTCTCTTTCTTTCTCTCTCTCTCTCTCTCTAACTGATTAATTAATTGTTTCAAGAAATTTACCTTCTATTATTTGTTGCAAATTCTTGAACTAATTTTATAACAATAAAAGTTTGTTCATAATTACTTCCTAAACAAATGATAATATTTTTTTCTTTAGCCTCATAAAGGAGCTCTACCTAAATATCAAAACACATAAAAAAAATAAAAAATTGTGTTCTCCAGTTTTATAAAATATAACATATAATACATCATAGATACCTAAATATTTTTGTATAAAACTCACTTGATATTCTCTAGGAGTAAAAGATTTTATATAAACTTGATCATTCAGTGGAAATGCCATGGAATCTAAAGCCTATTTTCTTTAATATTCAATACACAATAGCAAGTGTTTTCTTCTTTGTAGTGTTTTATTTTAATAAATCTTTTATGTTTGTTCCTTATCTTCGATTTAAAATTTAAGATTAGGCTAGGATCAAGGATATAATAAAAACAGCATAGAAGGAGCATATACAGGTCCTTGCAATGTCGATAACAATGAACTCGTTGAACATTAATAAAATCGTTCTGGGATTCTTTCTTTAAATACGCCATTAAGAGCGGCAAATTTAAACAGATCAATAATAAGAACAATTCAAATTTACAATTGTCTTATTTTACTTCGTTATTTTAATCAAATAAAGATTGTTCGTTTTATTTGCATCTACGATGATGAAAGAGTTTTATTCATAAACAAAACTGAATAGAAAGATTTATGTTTGCTTGATATAAATAAAAATTATATAAAAATAAAATACTATCTATATCGTCCCTAGAGAATTTAATGTTTTTAACGTGATAGTATTGGCTGTGATTAACTGTGAAGAACCGTTGTAATTCCTTATAATTATTAATTTTTTTTTTATTATTGACACAACAACAACAATACAACAGCACAAAAATGACAAAAATTCTACGTATATTAAATAGAACACTTATAAATCATGAATTAACTAATATATTAATGAGACAAAATCTTAGATCTATGATAAATTTACCAAACCATTGTTACTCATCTGAAAGTTCTGATGTTAAGATTAAGAAATCAACTTTGTATCGTCAGTTGTATTCTAAAATTATGACTTGTGGACCATTATCTGTCGCAGAATATATGAAAGAAATTTTAACTCATCCATATGTTGGTTATTACATGAACAAAGATGTTTTTGGTCTTAAAGGAGATTTCATTACTTCACCAGAAATATCTCAACTTTTTGGAGAAGTATGTAGTTTTTGTTAAGTTATTTCTTTTTTTTTTTTTTTTTTTTTTTTTTTATATGATATTCATTATTTAAAGATTATATGATTTTTAGATATTAGCTGTTTGGATTATTAATGAATGGATTAAGATCTCTAAAGATCCTTTTCAGCTTGTTGAGTTGGGTCCAGGAAAGGGAACAATGATACAAGATATTTTACGAGTACATATTTCAAACTATATGTAATTATATAAAAAAAAATAATCTGTACTATTAGTCTTATTAAATATTATTTTTTAGGTATTTAAAAAGTTAACATTTATTAACAAAACATCTGTTCATTTGGTAGAAATTAGTCCTGCTTTATCTACAATTCAAGCACAGAATCTATGTACATATATAGAAGAAAATAATCCTGCTGACTGTAAAACACAAACACAAAAAAATTCAATAGGTCATTATAAAAAAGGTATTACAGAAGATGGTGTAGAAGTATATTGGTATTATTCAGTTACTGATATTCCTAAAAAGTTCAGTGTGTTTCTTGCACATGAATTTTTTGATGCACTACCAATACATAAGTTTCAGGTACTTGAAATAGAAAGAAAGTGTATCACTTTTTGTTGTAACTATATCATGCATATGGTTGTTGCAATAAAATTTTAGAAAACAGATCAAGGCTGGAGTGAAGTCTTAGTGGATGTGATTCCAGGAATAGAGGAAGAGAAATTTCGTTATGTATTATCTAAAGGGTCATCTCCTGCAGCTCAAGTTTATATATCTGTACATTTTAATTTATATATTTTACCCATTTATTTATTTGATACTATATACATATATTTATTTATACTATATACAACTGGTTATTTTTCAGGAAAATGAATCAAGAGATCATGTTGAAATAAGTCCTCAAACTTTAGTTATAACAGATTATATATCATCATTTTTAGTGGAATGTGGAGGTTTTGCTTTAATCATTGATTATGGTCACATTGGTGATAAAACAGATACCTTTCGTGCTTTTCGAAAGCACCAACTGTATGATCCCTTACTAAATCCAGGTTCAGCTGACTTAACTGCAGATGTTGATTTTTCATTAATACAAAAAATAGCACAAAAAGATAACAGAATAATATCTTTTGGTCCAATAAGTCAAAAAATATTTTTGAAAAATCTTGGAATCGATGTAAGATTGGAAATAATTTTAAAAAATTCAACTGATGTTGAGAAGGAACATATTCTGTCAGGGTATCATATGATAATGGATACTGATAAGATGGGAGAACGTTTTAAAGTGTTAGCATTGTTTCCATATATTTTAAGTAAATACATGGACACATGGTTTGTCAATGGATTTAAACAAGGAAATAATGATCAGAATTAACAAAAGATACTTTTCACTTATTTTTTAACATAATTACATTCTTATAAAATTTATGTACAATTTATTAATGTTTATATTTGTCCCATATTTTCTTAAAATCTAAAACTTTTTCTCTTTGTTGTTCAAAGGTTTCCCTTTTTGGTTTTCTCCATAAATTATGATCTAAATCTAATATTCCACCAATTATTTCCTACAATAAAAAAAGAAAAAAAGAAAAAAAGAAAAAAAAAAGACAAACAAATTATATAAAGTGAAAAAAATTAATATGCAATATATTTTTCTGATGAATCATAAAAAGAGTATTGATTTACCTCTGCAAAATTGGTAGGGAACATGCGTTCATCTTCGATTACATGCGCATATCCATCATTATTTCCAAATTGCACCATAAAATATGGTAATCCATTCGGTATCGCTCTACGTAAATCCTTATTTCGTAAATCAACAATTTTTTTGTTGATAGCCCATTCAGTTTCGCATTCTAATAGAGCTTTCTATAAATAATATTAATTAATAAAAGTATTGTTACAAATCTTTTTGCCTTATCAGAAAAGTACAATTTCTTACTTTGAAATATATAGGTGCTAAATCTGCACTTTCATCAGGTAATGGAACACATTCCAATTTCATGTGTGGGAATTTATGACGATTCTTATATATTTCAAAAAATATTGGAGTTCGTTTAGAATCCATAAACATATTGATTAAAGTTTGTTTGAAAATCTAAAAAAAAAAAAAAGATCTATTAAGGAAAGAAAGTCTTTAATGGTATAAAAAACCGATTAAAAATCATTTAAGTATACCTTCATTTTTTCCCAAATATCTTCATCTAATTGTAATTGGCAAGATATATGTTGTAAAGGTGTTAATACACAATGTCCAGTTACCAATGATACTCTGGTTGGAAGGCTAAGACAAATGTGTGAATCCATAGTAATGATCATGTGCTTTATCATATTTTTGGATTCTATACACCACGAACACCCTTCCAAACTTTTTGATATCCTTTTATGTTCTTTAATCGCTTTTGCTTTATCTCGATCATCTTGTCTACTGTCTGTATCTACTCGTGCAATTTGTTCTTCAAATATATCATTCATATCCATATTCTAAAAATGAAAATTGTGTAAAAATATAATTCCATTTATTTTATATCTAAAATTATTATCTAGAATTATGTACCTTCGACGCAATTTTAACAAATGTGGCATTATCATCATCCGCGGAACGTCCCTTTTCACGCTGGAACTAATATATATAATTTTAATATTTCTATGTCTAGAATTTATATATAAATTAATTCAATAATTTTATAAGTCTTACAAGTTGCTGCAAAGAATATTTATCGTCATCACCGTAGTAACGAATTCGTTCACCAGAAACATGTGTCTCTACATTCTTATTCTTTTTAGATTTAGTTGAAGATTCTGGTTGACATCTTGGTTGTATAGGTCTTGTAACACCTATCAAATAAAATTTGGGATTAGAATAAAACATAAGAAATATATTAAGATCTAATATATGTTTAACATTATTTGTACCTTTTGAATCAGTTCTTGAAAGAATGACATTTTCTGTTTTAGATTTGTCTACTTGCTTAGAATGTTCTCTTGCTTTTTCTAATTGTTCCTTTAAACGATCTGCTAATTCCTAAAAAATAAATACTTTGTTAAAATCTATATTCTATATTATCTATAAGATGAATGTAATAATTTTTTATACATTATCACCCATTAATTCAGCTTTTACAATTTTTGCTCCCAATTTATTCATTTCTTCTTTGGTTAAAATGCCATTTGATTGAGTACTTGCATCAAACACTTCGTTGTCCTTTTCAGAAATTTCTTCACTAACTGTTTCTACATTTGATTCTAATTGATTTTTATTTTTACCACTATCTTTTTGCCAATTTCTTACACGATGCGAATTTGATTTATTTAAAGTTGACGTATAATGATGATCTACATGATCATCTGTAGGTCTTTTATAATTTGGTTTACGCGATGGTTTATCAGATCTATGAGATTCATATTTTTGTTCACGATCCCGATTTCTTGATTTATACCAAGAATGATCTTGTTCTGATTCTCTGTACCTATTAGAGTATTTATTATGATAATTTCTTTCATAAGGCATATGACTTTGTTGCAAATTCTTTTGATTATATTTAGAGCACGATTGTTCAGCTTCTGCTATCATCGCATTTATAGTTTCTAGAGACTATATAAGCAAATAAATATTAAATGTTAGTTAAAGATGTAAGATATATTTTCATATAAAGTTTTCAATAAACTTACACCCCATCTTTCAGCAGCTATTTCTTCTAAAGACTTTCCTTCTTCTAAAGCTTGTTCTTTTGCACGTTGTAATGATCTTTTTAACCAAACAGGATCCATTACTTTTTTATTGAATGATTTTTTAGGTTCATTTTCAGGTAAACCAGTACCACCATCTTTCCAATATGGATTTAATTCTTTACTACTTTGTCCTGGCTTATCAAGAATCGAAGAATTATTATTATCTTTTTTCTGTAATTCATGCTTATTACTTTGTATATCAGATCTAGATATACATGGAAATAAATTGCCAAGGGTCATCCATTCATCTCTTTTAACAGGTTCTTTCTCAGTATTATCAGAAGTAGTATTTTGTGTAGATTGTATAGTTTCAATAGTTTTCTCAACCCAAACTACATTATCACTGTCAGTACTACTCTAAAATATAATATTACATACATATATATATATACACAAAAGTTACACAAATTTCGAACAGTATCAAGATGATAAAAATAGGAATGTTTTGAATTAATATCTACATCACTTGAAGTAGAGGTACTACGTTTCTTCTTCTTCTTCTTACTCTTTTTTTTTTCTTTTTTATTGTGTTTCCTTTTTTTATTTTCTAAACTTTTATGTGACTTTCTACAAGGAGATGATTCATCAGATACCATATTGACCTACAAATAATTTTATTTACATATTTAATTTATAGTTTATGAACAATATAAAAAATGTACTTAAATATATATACATACCACTTAAATAAAATATTTAGATTAGAAAACACGTATTAGACATGTAAGTACAATAAATTATATTTATCCATCACTTCTCCATTGACTGTGCGCAACATATATGGCGCTAACATTCGGCGCGACATATGCGGTAAAAAAGAGAACTAACTTGCACATCATGGTACCTTAACCCTTCTTCTCATTTATTAAATATCTACACATATATATTACAGCACTTTTTTGTGAATAAATATAAATCTATAAGCCGATATTATTATATTATACGAATTAAATAACAAATAGTTATTTCTTAACAAATATTTATACTTACTATATAAATAATTTCTCGAGCAATAGAAAAATTCCTTCAAAACATATAAACGTTTTTTTACATTTGTTACTTGTATTATCTTCTTCTGCATTCGTCTAAAATAATATATAAATCAGTAAACAATAAATCAGTAATATTGAATTCGTCAAAAAGTAATCGCGTTTTTTTTTTTTTTTGTAATAAATATACTTCAGTACATACTATATATATATTTTGAAACGTAACTAATTTCATTCTAAATCGGAAAAATTCATTATGTAACTTGATAGCTGATAAGTTCAAGCTTCTCTTAGAAAAAGAAAGTGCGCGATTTTGTTTGTTTGGTATCAACGTTAAATTAAATTTCCGAAAAGGAAAAAACTGTGCAGGTTCAAAAAAACTTGTGTGATATGTGTAATACAAGTGCTTTAAAATTACGTTAGTTGATTTGATAAATTTCGGAACGGTGATTTTAATTTCGAGAATATATCATGCTCAAGAAGACCAATCGAAGTTGAAGAAGAAAATGATTCCTTTTTGAAAGGTACGATAACAGGCAATAAAAAATGGATCGTTTACAACAACGTCGAAAGAAAAAGTTTATAAGGTAAGATGAATTTTATGAAAGCATTTAAAAACAGATTTTTATCGAAGAAAGGTTATACTGTCGTGGTACGGTTTGATTTGATTTTGTAATTTATTAATTGCAAAATATATTTTGTAATTTAGATTTTGCTTTAATTTGGGTGTGTACTGTCATCGATTGGATAAATTACGCGATCAAACAGAGTCATAATATGATTTTATGCTTAAATAAAATATTGAATCATTATTTTGAATGTTGAAAAAAAAGTTTAGAAATGGCGCGAAAAGTCTATAGATTTGAAAATTCTTCTAAAGAGAAAATACGAAAAGTTTAGTATAATTTAGATAGATAATTATAATTATCAATAATTCATAATGCTCTAATTAGTAAATTAATAATGAATATATGCATAATCTCCTTATAATTATAAAATACAGTTATTAAATATTTAATATAAATATCCTACAATTAGATATACAATATATAATGAATGTTTTCCAACAACTTGTAATTATTTAAGATCTTGACATATCCTCCAATGGAATATATATATATATATATATATATATATATATATATAAAAAGATAGTATTAGGATTATATTAAAATGATAAATGTACAGGACACAAAAAGTTTGAATAAAATATTTTTTATGATAGATTTTTTAATGTGTATTTTTAATGTGTTTTTACGTTAAATTCATTAATATACAAACGTGTATGTAAAAAAATAAGAATGGAAGACATATAATTCCATCATTAATGAATTGCAATTGTAATAAAAAAGTAATTAATAAGTTATTCTATAAATAATAATCCTTACGATATAAACAATTATTTATTATCACAATATATACGATTATTTCTATCACACAAATACGATTGAGAAATTTCACGATAATAAAAAATCGAATAAAATCATTGAATAAAACTTTCGATTTCTTTTTCCCGTATGATCCGTATCTAATGGAAAAGTAACGTGAAATAGTTACTATAATAAAATTATAGTTGTCAAAGATAAGAGTAACCGTAGGTATATAATACTGTAGGTCTTGAGTATCGAGTCAGTTAAATAATGAACCGACGATACATACTCGTTCTTATAAATTCTATATGTTTGACACCAAGAAAATTACATACTCTCGATCTCTAGTAACTTTTGTTCTTTAAAAACATATCTTACCTATGTGCCAAGAACATTTGATGAATGATTGATATATGAATGATTACTCCCTTCTCTTTGATTCTATATAATCATATTTTCGGATAAACGTAGCTCTTTGATTATTTTATGTTGACTTTCTCAATAAGAGAAAAAACTTTTCCCTTCTTCCTGGTTCGATTATTTCAGAATGCTTTGTGCTTTTGAAACACTATGGACTTTTTCGATCACCCTTACTACAAGCTCAACAAAAGACTATTATTACTTGTAGGACAATGGCCATATCAGGAATCCAGTGAACGTCGTTTTCGCATTTTCATTGTGTCCTTCTCATTATTCAGTTTTCTTTTTACACAGGTAATAACACTAAATCTCTTGATATAGTGTCTCTCTGTGTGTATTCATTAAATTCCGATTACATACTATTAGCTATAGATATTCTTGTTTTTTACTTGTAACGGAGATATCGAAATTATTATCGAATCTATGGCACCTGTATCTGCAGTAATGGTTGGCATCATTAAATACTATACTCTCCAATTTAACAGAGATAAAGTAAGTTTTCTTTTTTTTTTTTTTTCTTTTTTTATATGAAATTTTCTTGAATTATTTCACTATATTACTTCAATATTAATTTTTTTTTTCTCGACTGTGTCTTCTACGCGTTCATTTTTTTTTATTACAAATGTATTATCATTAAAAAATAATCTACATTTTAATTTGAAGATCAT
>NC_057701.1:1941103-1942929 GCF_014466175.1 Vespula pensylvanica | reverse complement strand
GCTTGAGTTTGATATGCATGAGTATCTCTTTGTTCGAAGTAATTGTTAATTTCTCTCTTTTTTTTTCTTTCTTTGTTGTTAGATAATACTTCTAACATTTTTGTACTCTATATATATAGATGCTGGTAGGTCTACAAAATTCAGCAGAATCGTTCAGATATTTCAATTTTGCAGTTGCTCAATTGGTTCATCTTTTCTGCATGTGTTATCCTGGTCAAAGAATGATAGATTATAGCACCGATATACGTATTAAAGCGTATGTATAATATTAATTTTTATATAAATATTCTATTTGCAATACAAATTGTATAATCGTTTATAGATATAGCGGACTCTGGTATAAAGCACCATTGTCAATACATAAATTACTGATACTGATAATACGAAAAAGTTTGAAACCATCTTACTTGACTGCTGGAAAAATATTTATATTCTGTTTAGAAACATTTGCTACGGTAGAAACTATATAATCGTAAATATAAATTACAATAAGTAAAATATATTTAATAATTGTTAATATTACTTTTTTTATTTTAAGATTTTGCAAACTGCTACTTCATATTTTATGGTAATTTCATCGGTTCAATAGTTATCAATATAATAATAATATTAATAATTTATAGTTCTAAAATATATTATGTTTGTATTCACGAATAATAATTATTTCATTTCTTACATTCTCGTACTAAATTATACGTGATAACTTTTTTTTTAAGTCTCATAGATATTTTATTCATTATTATCTGTGAGTACTAAATTGTATGTAAAAAAAGAAAAAAAAAAAAAAAAAAAAAATTAACAAGATTAGAATATTCACAATTTTACAATTGTAATACGAGATTTTATACAGAAACGAAAAAAAAAGAATTTACCTCGGAGTAAGATATTTTTCTTACGAAGAAAAAGAACACGAAATAGAGAGCACAATAAAATGACAGTTCTAAGAGACTAGTAACCAATAGATACATATGTACACTGGACAAGAATCAGTATCGAATCGAATTGAATAAAAAATTCCATGACAACCACTTGTTCCTATACATTCGACGCTTGATACCAAGAAAATTATATAGCATTGTATCTAACATTCTATCTAAGGAAATTATATACCATTCCATCGAAGTTTCGTTCTTCAAAAACATATCTTATTCCCATGCCAAACACAATAGAGGAATGATTGATATATGTTCTCTTTTCTTTAGTACTATAGAATCATATTTTTGGATGCAGAAACCTTTTTGATTATTTTATGACGACCTTCACATAGAGGAAAGATCTTTTTCCTTCTTCCTTCGATTATTTTAGAATACTTCGTGCTTTTGAAATGGACACTTTCGATCACCCCTACTACAGGCTGACTAAGAAATTATTATCATTTATAGGACAATGGCCCTATCAGAAATCCAGTGAACGTCGTTTACGCAATTTTATTGTGTCCTTCTCATTATTTAGTTTCTTCTCCACACAGGTAATAACAGTAATGTATCTTTCTATAACATCTCTCTTTGTGTGTTTATTAAGTTCCGATTACATACTATTAGCTATAGGTATTATTGTTTATTACTTATTACGGAAACATCGATATTCTTATCGAATCTATGGCACCTTTGTCTGCAGTATCGGTTTGCATCGTTAAATACTTTACCGTTCGATTAAATACAGAGAAAGTAAGTTTATTTTTATATACGTATAGAATCTTTTTTTGATTATTTCAATATATTACTTCAATAATAATTTTTTTTTCTCGACTGCGAATTACGCATTAATTTTTCTATTACAAATGTATTATCATTAAAAAATAATCTACATTTTAATTTGAAGATCAT
>NC_057701.1:1939871-1941003 GCF_014466175.1 Vespula pensylvanica | reverse complement strand
ATTACAAATGTATTATCATTAAAAAATAATCTACATTTTAATTTGAAGATCATTGGTTCTCTTCATAGATAAAACAACTTTTGGATCATTTAATATACAATTGGAAATTATGTAGGACGAAAGAAGAGTTGGAAATTATGCATAAATTTGGAAAAGAGACTAAATTATTTACTTTATGTTATACAAGTAAGATTTTAATTTGCTGCAAACAATGAAGTCATTTCTCTCTAATATATTGCATATTGTTAATAATAATACATATTGTTTCTTTCAAGTGTACATATATGTATGTATGACCATGTTTCTCTTGCTACCAATTTTTCCACTTGTTCTGGATATCGTCGTACCTTTGAATGAATCACGTCCTTTAAAACCAATATTTAAAGGCGAATATTTCATCGACGAGGATAAACATTTTTTCCCAGTTTATTTTCACATGAGTATAAGCATAGCGATTTCTATAACAGCGTTAATTACAGGAGATGCACTCTTTTTGATGTTTAATTCACATATTTGTGGTATATTTGCAGCAGTTGGGTAAGGAAAAATATTCAATTCGATCGAATATTTTATGAGTCTCAATGACATGACTAATTTAAATTAATGAAACAATTACAGATGTCGTTTGGAAAACTTTTTAAAGGATCAAATAGATTCCAAATATTCTATAAATAATATATCGAAAGATAAGTGTCTCGAAAATGTTCGATATTCTATCAGAAATCATAAAAGTGCATTAAAGTTAGTATATCATATACACACACATATATATATAAAATGTTAATTATATATACAAGACAGATTAAAAGTTCCTAGATGATTATGAAAAATGATTACTTTTTTCGAAGTCTATTAAACTAATTCTTTTTAACGTAAACCTAACTACAAATCTAAGTCTCGAAGAAGAGTAATTAATTTTTTAAATCATTTAAGAATTTTTAGCCCTACCTGTATATAAGAATATTGTATAATTATGTAAAAAATCTAATTGACGTTTGCTCCTTTTTTTTTTTTTTTTTTGAGAAGGTTTGCCGAACTCATTGAGTCTTTTTACTCGGTGTCGTTACTTCTGCAAGCTGGCTTGAGTTTGATATGCATGAGTATCTCTTTGTTCGAAGTAATTGTTAATTTC
>NC_057701.1:1935553-1939771 GCF_014466175.1 Vespula pensylvanica | reverse complement strand
GCTTGAGTTTGATATGCATGAGTATCTCTTTGTTCGAAGTAATTGTTAATTTCTTCCTTTTTTTTTCTTTATTGTTAGGTAATACTTCTAATATTTTTGCATTCTTTATGTATAGATGTTGATAGTTGTGGAAAATAGAGCAGAAGCATTTAGGTATTTCAATTTTGCAGTTGCTCAATTGCTTCATCTTTTCTGTATGTGTTATCCTGGTCAAAGAATGATTGATTATAGCACTGATATACGTATTAAAGCGTAAGTATAATACTAATTTTGATATTAATATTCTATTTTCAATACAAACCGATATTTGTTTATAGATATAATGGACTATGGTATGAAGCACCATTGTCGATACATAAATTATTGATATTGGTAATACGAAAAAGTTTGGAACCATCTTATTTGACTGCTGGAAAAATATTTATATTTTGTTTAGAAACTTTTGCAACGGTATGGACAATATAATTATTAATATAAATTACAATATATAAAATTTATTTAGTAATAATTATTGATATTATTTTTTTCATTTCAAGATTTTACAAACTGCTACTTCTTATTTTATGGTAATTTCATCGGTCCATTAATTATCAATATAATAATAATAATAATATTAATAGTTTATAGTTTTAAAATAGTTTAAGATAATCGTTCTATTTATCACATCCGTGTACTAAATTGTACGTACAAAAAAAAAAAAATAAAATAAAATAAAGAAGAAAAGAAAATGTACTGAATTGAATGTAAAAAAAAAAAAAAAAAAAAAAGAAAATTAAGAAAATTAGAATATCTACAATTATGTAATTGCAATTTGAGCCTTCATACAGAAATCAAAAAAAAGAATTTACCTTGGAGTATAATCTTCGATATTTTTCTTTCGACGAAAAAGAACACAAAGTAGTAAGTACAATAAAATGATAGTTCACAGAGACTAGTATACATTAGGTACATACACTCATAAAAAATCAGTATCGGGTGGGATTGAATAATAAATTCTATGACAACTACTCGTTTCTATACATTGCACGTTTGACATCAAGAAAATTATATACCATTTGGTCTAACAGTAAGTTTCATTCTTCAAAAACCTATCTTATTTGTCTGTTAAACCCAGTAGAGGGATGATTGATACTTGTTCCCTTTTCTTTGACACTATAGAATCATATTTTCGATTAAAGATAGCTTTCTGATTATTTTATGTTGATCCCTCCCAACAAGGGGAATCCTTTCTTTCTTCCTTCTTCGATTACTACAGTATAGTTTGTTCTTTTGAAACACCATGGAGGTTTTCGAGCATCCTTACTATAGACTTAACAGACGTCTCTTGTTACTAGTAGGACAATGGCCTTATCAGGATAAGTTCGATCGAGTTTTTCGTATGTGCTTTGTGATTAGCCTGTTGATTAGTTTTGGTGTTACTCAGGTAATATATATCATTCTTAAATATACATCCATGTGTATTCATTTATTAAATATTTATTTTTCTTGTAAACTTAACGATAGATATCCTTGTTGTACACTAATGGAAACGTTGATACATTGATAGAAATTATACCTCCTATAACTTCATTGATAACTATCACCTCCAAATATTCCATGTTTTATATATCCAGAAATAATGTGAGTTTGTATAATTACATTATTTTCTTCTTTTCGTTAAAATCGAGATATACACTAATAATATCTATGCGACGAAAATCTTTTTTATTTTGTCACAGATTAAAAATCTTTTCGAACGTATAATAAAACATTGGAAATTATGGGAGTCCAAAGAAGAAATAGATATCATGCGTGAATATAGCGAGGAAGGACAATTGTTAACTTTTTTGTATACATGTAAGATACGCACACATTTAATATAGATTATCACTAATAATCTTGTTACATAGATAACATTATTTTTTTACCATCTACAGCATATATATACTCGTGCATGACGTTGTTCCTTTTAATGCCATTTTTTCCATGTATCATGGATGTAATTGTACCATTAAACGACTCTCGACCTTTGAGACCAATATTTAAAAGCGAATATTTTATCGATGAAGATCAACATTTCTTTCCAATCTACTTTCACATGAGCATAGTAATCGTTATTGGAATAACAGTATTAATATCAGCTGATATCCTTTTGTTGGTATTCAACTCACACGTTTGCGGTATATTCACAGCAGTGGGGTAACAAATATTTGATAAAATGTCCGATTATAATTTCCTCTTTCTTTTTTTTTTTTTTTTGTAACTTCATCGATTACAGATTTCGTCTGGAACATTTGTTAAAGAGTCAAACTGATTTGACAACTTTGTTAGATCATCGTTCTCGAAGGATGTGCTTTGAACATGTCATCCGTACCATTGAAATACATAAAAGGGCATTAGAGTTAGTACATAAAGATTAATAATTTTATGTAATTAAAAATTTAATTGTGGTTAAAATTTTTTTTTATTTTCTTGTTTTCTTCTTCTTGTTTTGGTTTTTTCAAAAGGTTCGCTGAACTCATTGAATCTTCTTATTCGTTTTTTTTACTTTTCCAAGTTGGCTCGAGTTTGGTGTGCATGAGTCTTTCTTTATATCAAGTAAGTCATAATTATTTCCTGTCTTTTTTTTTTCCTTTTTTTTTTTTTTTTTAGATATCGTATCAATCATTTTAATCATTTGTATTCTTGTTATAGATACTAATAGTGTTGAAAAAATCGAGTGAAGCGTTCAGATATATAGCCTTTGCAGCTGCTCAACTCGTTCACATTTTTTGCATGTGTTATCCTGGTCAAAAGATAATCGATTATAGCAGCGATATATGTATTAAAGCGTTAGTAACATAATTGATAATAATGCTAAATATTCTATAATTATTCATTTATCTTTATATTAATCATTTTTGTTTTTATAGGTATAGCGGACTGTGGTATGAGGCACCAATCGAAATACACAGATTAATATTATTAGTAATCCGTAGAAGTCTCCAGCCATGTTATTTAACTGCTGGAAAAACATTCATATTTTGTTTAGAAAGCTTTTCAACGGTATGATATTATAAATGTTAATTCTATAGAAAAATTTGTTTGTTTCACAACGATCAATTTTTCTTTTCAGATCGTGCAAACTTCCACTTCGTATTTTATGGTAATTTCATCGGTGCATTAGCTATCAATGTTATTAATTACTTATAGTTATTATATAGGTGTCGATTAATCACGTGCAATAATCTTTACACGTTGATAATTCTCGTTTGAAGATCATGAAAATCTTCTCTCTTGAAAACTAGATTAGAATTGTATTAACTGAAATTAAATATATAAAAAAGAAATTAAGAATATATATTGGTTTAAGAGTATAATGCATATACAGCACTAAGTAATTAAAAAGACAAATTGATATGAGAGTACAATGGTGTTAAATATGCGATAAGACAGTAGTGAGTAGACTTATTCGTAGAGAAAAAATCAATTAAATAATAGATTTGATTTTGTATAGGGGAGACGACAAAGATCTGAAGCTTTTCTGAAGTTAAAGAAAATTACATACTTTCAAGTTTCTTTTTCCAATCGGGAAATATTTTTTTTTTTTTGACAGTCACTTGACAGCAAATTAATACTTGTCCATTCGACGTGATACAATATGCAGGTAACACGAAGGGGATTTTCTATGAGAAAAAAGATCTCTGATTATTTTATGCCGATCTACCCAGTGAAAGGGGTACTTACATCGATAACTTTAGAATGCTTTATGCTTTCGAAACGTTATGGAGACATTTGAGCACCCTTATTACAAAGTTAACAAACGTTTGTTAGTGCTGATAGGGCAATGACCTTATCAAAATTCGAATGATTGTTTTTTCCGTAGATTCATTGTTAATCTTATATTTACAGTTTTTGTTATCACACAGGTATTAACAAATTTAATATATGACTGTGTATGTGTATGCGAGTATATGTAACAAAATTTTAATTAAGTTATTGTGTTAACTATAAAATTATCGACAGATAGCATTGATTTGTTCCTGTAATGGAAATATCGATGTGATACTCGAAAGTATACCATTTATATCTTGTTTTATTATTATCGCAATTAAATATTACACCTATCAGATGCAGAGAAGTAAAGTAAGTTTTCTTGTAATTAATTTAATAGTTGAAATCAATATAATTGTAAATGATCATATTTCAGCTCCCTTTTTTCATGTAATTTCTTCTTTCTTATATTACTTTTTTTTTTTT
>NC_057701.1:1928594-1935543 GCF_014466175.1 Vespula pensylvanica | reverse complement strand
TTTTTTTTTTATAGTAATTGTAACAATAAATGTAAAATATATTTTTAATGTAAAAATTATTTTTCTTGTAGATTCAAGATCTTTTGAAACATATTGTTAACAATTGGCAAATATTGGAAACTCGAAAAGAAATGGATATCATGCATCAATTTGCCAGCGAAGGGAAATTTTTCACGTTCGGATACATATGTAAATATTCACAAATATTTATTGTAGAAAATAATTTCTTTTCTTAGATGAAGATTGATACCTTGTTTTTTAGTATATATATACACTTGCATGACGAAATTATTACACCAATTTTTCCATGTCTGATGGATGTCATTCTACCTTTAAACGAGTCTCGTCCTTTAAGAAATATAATTAAAGCTTATTACTTCGTTGACGAAAACGAATATTTCTATTCGATTTATTGTCACATGTGTATAGAAATTATCATGGCAATTACAGTACTAGTTGCTACGGATACTTTATTTTTGACTTTTAATTCACACATATGTGGTTTATTTGCCATAGTAGGGTAAGGAAGATTTCTTCTTTCCTGTAAAAATTTTAGGGATATATATATATATATATATATATATATATATATATATATATATATATGTATTTTATGGCATTATTAATTTTAAATAAAATTGTAGATTTCGTCTAGAACACTTGTTGCACGATCAGTTCGATTCACAATTTTTATTGAATCGTCAAACAAGAAAAATGGTTTTCAATGACGTAATACATTCTATTAAAAATCATAAAAAAGCATTGGAGTTAGTATGTACCTACATTTAATATAAGTTAATATATAAAATTATATATAGTTACTTACGTATATATGTAAATATTTTACTAAAAGTTTTGCTGAACTTATCGAATCTTGTTATTCAATATCTTTTCTTATGCAAGCTTTTATTGGATTGATATGTTTGAGTGTTTCTATGTTCCAAGTAAGTTTTTGTTTTTTTATTTCTATACTGAAAATATATTTTTCTCTCCTTCTTCATATTTATTTTTATAGACATTAATTATTAGCTATGAATAATATTAATTATTTATAGTTATTCAATACAATGTCTTTACTTACACAAAAATAGAAATTTGAATCGTGTTACCTGTTGATATTGATTAATTATTTATAATAATTCTTCGATTTACAATAATCTTTCGGTGGTTTTTCTGGGCAGATATAAAGGAAACTCTCAAACAAAATTATAATGCACGATATCTGCAATGTATTCTCCGTTTTGTTTTATTTTTCTTTCTTACACATTTATATATAGACGCGAAGAAAATTATGGTCTTTTCGAAGTCAATCACTTCTCTCGTGACAAGTATAGCATGTGCGATAAGTATGAATCAACCAGTAGTAGCTACCCCTATATTTTCTTAATATCCATATAGATCAAAGCAACTATGTTCATCTCAAAACGTAAGTAATGCATTTGAACAAATTTCTTTTATATTTCTCATTCAAGTGTTTGACTTGATATTTTTCTTTTTTTTTCGTTTTGATATAGTTCAAACAATCTTGATCATTCTATAGTTTCAAATTCTTTCAATGAATTGATTTTTGAACTATAACAAAATAAACATTAAACGGAATCACAATATATATGTATATATATTTTTTCTTTCTATTAGTAATTTTAAATAAAATAATAGATAATTCGTTTTCTCTTCCTGCAATCTTCTTATTAATTTATTCAATCACTAATCAATAATTTAACGAGAAGAAAAATTATAAGAATGGATTTCTTATCTTTGAAATAAACCTTTTCCGTTCTATGGGATAACCGACATTTCTTGAAAAATAGCGACATTGAACTACTAGTAATCTATACTAAAATGCAAAGCATCAAGTAAATGACAAGATAAATTACTTACTACAATTCAAGCGTTTACCGTAAAGATAAAATTACATATTTTCAGCTATAGTTTCTCTCATAACAAAGACATATTTCCTTTCACGGAAAATCTCTAACATATAATTAAAATAGTACTTTTTAAACTCTTAGTTAGAGACATGATCTAAAAAGGAATAAAAATGATAAAGGTTCAGTCGTATTATTAATTACCATATGTCTCAAGAATAATAATAGGTTCTATATAAATTCACTGGATATTTCTACGACGTGTGACTCGAGCGTGAACGACGAACGGTTCTGAATATTTTACATGAAACCAACCCCCTCATAGTAGGGGAAACTTCCCTTATGCTCCTTAGAAAACTTTGGTTAGAATAAATCGTGTCTTTGTCACGATGATATGGATATCTTTGAGAGTGGTTTCTATAAGTGTAACTATCGTTTCTTATCTTTTCTTGGATTGTGGCCTTATGACAAGTTTCGTTTATATCGTATTTATCTCGTTAATATCATGTTGTTGTCATTTAATTTACCCCAGGTGATAGATTCCTTCTTTCTCTGATATCATGTATCCTATATGAAATGTCAATTAAAAGGATTCACATTTTACTTTATATGTTTAATTATAGTTTCTAAGATTGTTCACTTCTAAGGAAGATATAGACGTTATATTAAAAGTTATTCCTGTTTGGGGTATATCAGTGAACACCGTTATCAAATATTATACTTATCATTTAGGTCTGTGTAATGTAAGTGTGCGATTAAGATTGGAAACTATGATTCTTTTTATTTCTTTTCTTTTTTTTTTTTTTTGTTTTTTCTTCCAGATGAAAACATTATTAAATGATATTATCATTGATTGGAAGATTTGGAATACTGAAAAAGAAGTTGAAATTATGAAGATGTACGCTAAGGAAGGACGATTTTATATTTTAATGTACACTGGTAAGAGTCGATTCATTCATAAATTACATGATTATTTTAATAAGATATTATCTTCTTTTGTTTTATTTCTTTTTTATTTTTTCTAGGATATGTATACTTTACCTCGATAGTATTTTTTAGTATTGCCTTCGTGCCACGTCTGATGGATGTAATTCAACCTCTTAATGAATCTCGTCCTTTGAAATTACCCATTTTATGCGAATATTTCCTTGATCAGGATGAACATTTTTATTTACTTTATTTCCATCTGTTTATTTCGCTATTAATCACTGTAACAGCTTTAATAGCAGTCGATACCCAACTTATGATCTTTACTTTTCACGTTTGTAGTATATTTGCGGTCGTAGGGTAAGACAAATAACGATTGATTAATTACCTATTTTGGAATTAAAAGTTATTTCAAGATGAATTTATAAATCATAGATATCGTCTGGAAAATTTTCTAAAGGATGCTTATGGAATAGAGAATTGGACTAATGATCAATGTAAAAAATATACAGAAAATCTCGTTTTTTCCATTAAAGGTCATAAAAGGGCTATAGAGTTAGTATGAAAACAGAGATCGCATGTGTCATTAAATTCACATGTTTAAAATGATTTTTTCTACTAAAGGTTCGCCAATTGTATCGAATCAACGTTTTCATATTCTTTGCTTATACAATGCGGTGTCAACATAACTTGCATGACCATTTCTTTATATCAAGTGAGTAGTATTATATACATATAGAGATAGAATATATTAATAATTGTATATCAATTTGATGGGCATTATAGATTACCAATGAATGGGGGGAAGAATTACCTGAAGTTTTACGATATGCTACCTTTATAGTTGCTCAACTATTCCACATGTTTTATACTTGTTATGTTGGACAAATGATGATAGATCATAGTGTTAATATAAGTGAAAAAGCGTAAGTTTGATTAAAAGAAAAAAAATTGAATTAAGTCATCATGACTATGTCATAATTCAATGATATTTAACAGATACAATTCAATGTGGTACGAAGCACCAAAAGAAATAAATAAATTATTACTATTAATAATGAAAAAAAGTATCGAACCATCGAATTTGACTGCTGGAAAAATCTTTATCTTTTGTATAGAAAGTTTTTCATCGGTAAAGATAAATTCTATTAATTAATTTATAATCAATCGAAATGTATACATAAATACATATATACAAACCTTGTAATATATTATTTTCTTCTTTTTAAGATCTTACGCACGTCGACATCATACTTCATGGTACTTTCGTCAGTACATTAATCGAGAACGATCTTTAAAAAAATTGTAGTTTTATTTATTAAAATGCAATTCTCTTGTTTACCTGTAAAAACAAGTTTTATTCTTTAACAAAACATATTCACTCCTACAAATATCTTCAACTATTTTCAAATACTACACACACACACACACACACACACACACATATATATATATATATTTCTCTCTTGGTACCATCAAAGGTAAACGAGGCACTAACGTGAACTGAGGTAATAAAATGATAGATAGGTACGAGACGAAGTATCAACTAAATCATTAATTGATTCTTATATCATTGCTCGTTAGAAAGACTCTCTTCTAAGGAATATCAAACGTCACATTGTAAGGAGATAATTAAAACCTGTCTTCTTCGTTAACATTCAAAGAACATAATGAACTTACAAAGATGTCTGTTATTTATCTGTCCTCCTTCAATGATACATAATAACTGTTTCTCGTACGCACGAACTTGATATCTTTTGCCCAGTAGTCTATGAATATTTTATAAAGAAACGCCCAGCTAAGAGGGAAAGAGAGAAAGACAGAGAGAGAGAGAAAGAGAGAGAGAGAGAGCTTTCTTTAGCTTCTTATAGAAACTATTCTTCAGAATGTTAACTTCATCACTACGACATGGATATATTTCAACGTCATTTCTATAAGCTCAATAATCAATTATTATCCTTAGTAGGTTTATGGCCTTATCAGGATAAAAGATCTCGTTTATCTCGTTTATACTTTTTGAACATTGCATTGGTGTCTTTTAACATGACACAGGTGATCATTCATAAACACTATTGCAAGAAAAATATAATAAATCAGACTTAATATTTCCATGACTTTTACACAGATATTTCAATTGTACACTTCTAAAGGAGACTTTAATATCATTATTGAAATAGTCCCGACTATGGCAACGATGATAAACATGGCGATCAAGTATTATACTTATTACATCGGTATGTTCAATGTAAGTTTGTATAATAATTCAAGTAATGATTGCAATGAATTTGATTTTTTATGATGTTCTTAGATAAGAAAACTTTTGGATAAAATGATCATCGATTGGAAAATGTGGAATACAAAGGAAGAAATAGAAATAATTAAAAGATATGCCGAGGAAGGTCGTCTCTATACTTTGGCATATACCAGTGAGATATCATATTTTCTACTTAAGAATAGACGTATATATATAATAATATATATATTGTTTTTTTTTTTTTTTTTTTAGTATACATATATATTAGTACGATATTGTTTTTATCAATATCGTTTCTACCTCTTTTTCTGGACATAATTTTGCCTTTGAACGAATCACGGCCTTTACAACCGATTGTTTTAGGCGAATATTTTATCGATCAATCTAAACATTTTTATTTTATTTTCTGTCACATGGCTTTAACAATTCTACTCGCTATGACGATTGTAATAGCAACCGATACTC
The DNA here is from genome assembly GCF_014466175.1 of Vespula pensylvanica. Taxonomy (NCBI): domain Eukaryota; kingdom Metazoa; phylum Arthropoda; class Insecta; order Hymenoptera; family Vespidae; genus Vespula; species Vespula pensylvanica. Next base: position 1,930,029 of record NC_057701.1, on the reverse strand, counting down.
AGTTCTTCGTTTTCACTTCTCACGTCTGCGGAGTGTTTTCAGTCGTAGGGTATAAAAATATTAATTCTTCTTTCCTTTTTTTTTTTTTGTTTTTCTTTTTCTTTCATGTTTTCATAATAATCAAAATCTGATGTTAGTAACTGGTGCAAAATGAATTAATTTTAGGTTTCGTTTCGAACGATTAATGAAAAGTGATACTACTACGAATAAATATTTTAATTATCCAGAATCATTCAAATACGTTGCATGTTCCATCAAAGGCCACAGCAGAGCTATAGAGTTAGTATGATAAATCGAAATACTCTAGCTAGGATGTTGGCAAGTTGTGATTGAATTTTTTCAATGAAGGTTTGCGAATCTCATCGAATCATCTTTCTCAACCCCTTTGCTTATACAATGTGGAATAAACGTAGCATGCTTGAGCGTTTCCTTATATCGAGTGAGTGTTGTTCCATAGATTACTTTAATAATATAAAAAATAAATTTTAAATTAATTACATTGAATTTACAGATGACAATGTTGTTAGACATGTCCACAGAAACATTCAAATATGGTGCCTTTTTAGCTGCACAATTATTTCATATATTTTGCATTTGTTATTCCGGACAAAGGATAATTGATCATAGTAGTGAAACCTTTTTAAAAGCGTATGTAAAAATTTCAATAGCAATGAAATATTTTGAAAAACATTTCAAATAATTTTTATATCCTTAAAGATACAATGGTCTATGGTACGAGGCACCGATAGAGATAAGAAAATTATTACTCTTGGTAATAAAACGAGGCATGAAACCTTCCAAATTGACTGGTGGGAAAGTATTTGTCTTTTGTCTGAAAGGTTTTTCAACGGTAAATTATTAAATTATTAAATTACAAAAAATTAAATATACTTTTAATAATTCATTCAATCTATTATTTTGTACAGATCGTTCATACTTCTACCTCATACTTCATGGTATTATCTTCGGTGAATTAATCAATAAATCCTATTTAAATCATACTTGTAATCCAAACATGGAGGATTATATTGATTCATTTTACCACATCGTTCATTGAAATACATCGAATAAATGAAACGGAAAATATGAATGTAAATGTCTGAAGAACAACTGCAATGTTCGAAGCAAACAAACTTGTAAATGTCTTTGTAAACACTCTCTCTCCTTCTCTCTCTCTCTCTCTCTCTCTCTCTCTCTCTCTCTCTCTCTCTCTTTCTCTCTCTCTTTCTCTTTTTCACTTCCAAGTAAGAAGTATATTTCAAAGTAATGTAAAGATACTATATACTGTCATAACTATCTACATATCACAATACGTCTAAAGTAGAAACCGATGATAAAATATTAATACGTGTTATACGTTTGTTATCAAAGCTCCTATCAAAGACAACTCTGTTTTATGACAGTCAAAGGGTTCGAATTTAGAATTAAAACACGT
>NC_057701.1:1926995-1928494 GCF_014466175.1 Vespula pensylvanica | reverse complement strand
GTTCGTCAAACGTATGGAATCTTTGTTTTCGTATTCTTTGCTGATACAATGTGGGTTGAACGTTATTTGTATGAGCATTTGTCTGTATCAAGTGAGTATCGATAGTAATTTATAAACTCTCTCCTTTCATAAATTTTCTTTTTATTCATAAAAAGAATTTCATTTATTATTGCAGGTAGCAGTGTTGTATGATCAGTCGATAGAAGTAATTAAATTTATTGCCATTGTCTGTGCTGAGTTATTTCATTTACTATTTGCCAGTTTAGCTGGACAAAATGTAATAGATTGCAGCAGCGAAGTTTATTTTAAAGCGTAAGTAATATGTAACTGGGCAGCGAACGATCTGAAATAATTCAGTTAATCCATTATTTAATATTCGAGAGATATATATATACTATAAATAAAAATATATGTCAATAATTATTTTTTTTATATATCCAGTTATAGTGGCCTCTGGTATGAGGCCCCTATAGAAGTACGTAAATTGCTTATATTGATAATGAGAAGGAGCTTTAAATCTTCTCAATTATCCGCTGGAAAAATGTTCGTCTATTGTCTGGATGGTTTCGCAATGGTAAGCTAATAAGAAATTATAGATTTATACATTCATATGATTTTAGTAACCGATCTCAAAATTTCTTTAAGATTCTACGAACTTCTACTTCATACTTCATGGTACTTTCATCGGTTCAGTAATTAATCATTGACATTTATAAATTATTAGTTGTTTAAATATAGTTGCAATTTCAATTATATTATAAATTCTGACAGACAGTTAAAAGTATTCATTTTGTTATTTTTTTTTCAAGTTCTTATTAATTAATTTTTAAATTTATTTACTTTGCAAGCCTTTTCAGGGAAATTGCAGAATGCCTAAGACAATAATTGTTGGTAATGTATTCTTATTAATTTAAAACTATACGATCACGTAATAAAAGATGTCTACCAAAGAACAATATTCATAGCATCATTTAATGAATATATAAGGTCATCAAAAAATATATAGAATATGGATTTTAATATATATCATATATATTATAAAGAATACGCTTGATTCTATTATTTTGGGGTGTAAAATATTAAAGATTGTTTAAATATCTACCTCAATCTTTACGTTGTCCTCGATTTTTTGATTAATAGATCTTATTTGAAGTAATCAAGAGCTAGACGATTATATTGATTCTCTTGAACACATCGTTTATGAAAATAAATCGAAACGAAAACCATGAATGTAAATATCTGAAGAAGAACTGCAATTTCGAAAACATGTAAATAGCTTTGTAAACTCTTTTTCTCTGTCTTTCAACTTCGAAGAAGTATTTTTTGAAGTAATATAAAGACACTATATACTGTTATAACTATGTACACATCATAATACGTCTGAAGTAGAAATCGATGATAAAATATTAATACGTGTTATACGCTTGTATCAAAGCTAATAACATAGACAACTCTGTTTTATGACAGTCAAAGGGTTCGAATTTAGAATTAAAACACGT
>NC_057701.1:1925438-1926895 GCF_014466175.1 Vespula pensylvanica | reverse complement strand
GACAACTCTGTTTTATGACAGTCAAAGGGTTCGAATTTAGAATTAAAACACGTACATTCCATCTCTTGAGATTGATATGACGTGATAGAATGCTATTGTACATTAGCAATTATTTTGCATTCGTGATAATAACAGCTCTAGGAGAAGTCTACTTCTTGTAACGTCTGTCATATTCTTGACTGAAGTCTACCTGAATATTTTATGCGGGAGAAACTACCCTTTGACTTCTTCGAGAATATCGTTCAGTCTCCCTTGCGTTCTCTTAACGACATGGATATCTTCAAGAATCGTTTCTATAAAATTAATTATCGTCTCTTATGCTTCCTTGGTTTGTGGCCATATGAAAAATCTCGTTTAAGCCGTGTTTGCCTGATGAATATACCGATGCTATCGTTCAACTTAACACAAGTAACTTTTGATATTCTTCTGATATATTTTAAAAGGAGATCGAACGTATTTATTTTATTTCTTATAGATTCTTAAACTCTATACTTCTAAAGGAAACTTTGATATCATGAAAGAAGTTATACCAGTTTGGGTTGCATCGTCAATTGTCATTATTAAGTATTATCTATTTGATTTCAGTGTACTCGATGTAAGTTTATGACAATAATCTTATCTCCTTAATTATAAAAAGACTTAGTTTTAACTCACGTTCGTAGATTAAATTGCTTATGGATAATATGATAGTGGATTGGAATATGTGGAAGTCCAAGGAAGAGATTGACATTATGAAGAAGTTTGCCCATTCCGCAAAAATGTATACTTTAGGATACACAAGTAGGATTATATAATGCTTTTTTTACACTGAAAAAAGGAAAGAAAAAATTCTATCATTTCTTTTTCTAGTATACATATATAGTTTCATGTCATTATTTCTATTGGTAACATTCTTACCACCCTTAATGGATGTGATCATACCTTTAAACGAGAGTCGTCATATGAAATTGCCTACTCCGGCCGAATACTTCCTTGACGAAGAAAAACATTTCTATTTGATCTATTGTCATATGACCATTTCAATAATAATCAATATAACGACTTTCATTGCCACTGATACTCAACTAATGGTCTTCTGTTGTCACGTTAGTGGTGTATTTTCCGTAATAGGGTGAGAATTAAGTTGTTGATAATTTTTGTTCTACTATCTCGACTTTTTCTACTTAAGCGATTTGCGATAAATATTTCTACAACATAGTTTTCGTTTGGAAAACTTCCTGAAGGACAACATGGTTCAGGATGGATTATCTGATCTTCAAAAAAAAGAATGTTACAACCATGTTTCTCTTTCAATCGAAGGACATAAGAGAGCTTTAGAGTGAGTATTATAAAAGAAATAAATTATTCAAATATTAATCGCAACAAGTTTTGTCGCGATTAATAAATGAAATTTTTCAAATAAAGGTTCGTCAAACGTATGGAATCTTTGTTTTCGTATTCTTTGCTGATACAATGTG